>NW_010159404.1:0-5959 GCF_000695765.1 Mesitornis unicolor
GGTCTGGGGGGTGCAGCCGGATCTCGGCCGCTCAGGGAGCCACAGGTTGGTGCTGCTGGAAGTTTCCACCAGGGCCTCTCATCGTTCTTGGGAAGCCCCCACTTGAGGATGCCCCCCAAGCCCGTTTGCTTCCGCACCTCAAAACTTCTCCTTCCGTGTCTGTGCAGAGCCAGGAGCTGCTCCCTCCTCCCTGAGGCCGGTCCTTCCACCGAGTCCCTGTGCATCCTTAGCAGCGCGTCCATCCTGCCTCGCTTTATTTCAGCTGCTTCTCCTCTTCCTCCTTCTCAAACGCACCCAAAGCTCCAGGGAATTTCCCCCCAGCACCAGGGAGGGAGAAAACAAACTGTGATGTTGGCAGGCGGCTGTAAAACCTCGCAGGCGTGGCGGAGTCAGGCCAGGAGTTTAAACAACATCAGAAATCCTGGCCCATTTGTTCTAAGACGTTGCTTGATTTCCTGCTGTTAATATGTAAATAAGCAGGTGTTGGAGCTCCCTTCTGCCCGACTTTGAACGCTTGTTTATGGCTGTGACAAACAAATGGGGCTGCTA
Organism: Mesitornis unicolor; assembly: GCF_000695765.1. Taxonomy (NCBI): domain Eukaryota; kingdom Metazoa; phylum Chordata; class Aves; order Mesitornithiformes; family Mesitornithidae; genus Mesitornis; species Mesitornis unicolor. The sequence goes on from NW_010159404.1 coordinate 550, forward strand.
CCATCGGCGTGGTTTTTTTTCCCCTATGACTGTGCTTGGCTTCATAATCCTGAGCGTTTTTTCCAGTCGCCGAGGTCTTTCATGGATGTGAGGGGACTGTGATTCACCTGCACGCTCAACGTACCAATTAAAACCGCGGTAACTCGGGTCAGGTGTGTCCATTGGCTTAAACCGAGTGGTGAAAGTTAGGATCGTGTTCTGTGCCCCCCCAAAATGATCCGTCAGGCAGATGGGAAAGGTATTTTGGGGAGCAGAGACTCCCCTGCAGCAGAATACCTGTGGCTTGTGCCCTGTCGCGTACACTGGTGTTTTCTCTCTCAGAGAGGGGCTGTGAGAAGGTGACAGGGATATTGTGGTGATAGGGCTTGGAACTGGGGTCTACAATGTACAAAACTTTTCTAGATCCCTCCGAAAGGGAGTTTTGTAGCTGCGGAGAGGTGCCTGTGTGGAAGCTGTAGGTGCTGGAGAGGACTGCCCAGCAGCTCCCCCAGGAGAAGGGCTTGTCCTGGTTCAGAATCACAGAATATTAAGAGTTGGAAGGGACCTCAAAAGCTCACCCAGTCCAACCCCTGTCAGAGCAGGATCACCCAGACCAGGTCACACAGGAATGTCCAGGTGGGTTTTGAATGTCTGCAGAGAAGGAGACTCCACAACCTCTGTGGGCAGCCTGGGCCATGCTCTGGCACCCTCACAGTGAAAAAGTTTTTCCTCATATTCACATTGAACCTCCTGTGCTCCAGCTTGCACCCTGCTTCGGCAGGGAAAAAACCCCCCACGTCTCTCCCCTTTATATCTCTTGTAGAATATTGAAGATAACGGCACAGTTTCCCAAAGTAGATAAATTCTCGTGAGGAGCGAAGGAGCCGTCTCTGAGCAAAGTCGTGCTGGGGTGACGGGTCCAGCTGGCTGCTGGTGGGCGTTTCCTGCGCCTGGCCATGGGGTCTGGCGGGCTGCGCGGTTGGTAAGTCTTCTCTTCCTGCAGCTCCATCGCTCGAGTCCTGTGGCCTTTTCCGTGCGCCGTGGGCTCTGGGAGCTCCTCAAAGCACTGCCAGGCAGACGTCGGGGTATCTGGATGGTTGCTTCAAGGCGTGAGGAGCTTGGTCTGTGTGTCCCAGGGCAGGAATGAGTCCTGGTTGTGCTTGTTTGAGGAATGTGATAAGGGAAATGGTTTTTGAGCCAGAAATCACCGAGGTTTGGGTTGCTTTACCCTTTTACAGGAGTGAAGACAGACAAGAGGCGAGGAGGCTGTTGTTTGCAGTCTGTAGGGAGGTGGTTTCCATGCAAAACTGCGCTGGTGACAAGCGGCGGAAGAGGAAGTGGCCAGAAAAAAGTGGATTTTATGAATCAGTGCTCTTTAATTGCCTTAAGGGAGAGTCCTCTTCCGCTTGAGGCTTGGCTGGGGGTTTCTAGAAGGGCAAACTGGAGCTGAACTGCTCAGCAAATTCTTCGTGAGGCGTGAATAAGTGTGAAACGCAGAGTGGGCAATGGTTTCGTGGTGCAGGTCTATGAGATGTTGCTGGAGGGGAGCTCCTGCCCCTCAGGAGGGTCCGTACCCCCCAGGCCCGATCCAGAAACGTTCCCTCAGGCAGGGCCGGTCCCGATCCCAAACACGCGGAGAGCGAAGCCGGGTGCTTGGGTCCCCACGTGGTTTCACCGCGTTGTACGTGGGTTTGTACCGCGTTACACCCTCGGGATGTGAAACCGTCACTGCTGGACTCGGGTGTGAATTGTCCAAGCGAGAAACTCACGGAGGGATTGCACCGCAACTGCGGCGACACAGGGCTTCTCCCCCAGTCATTATCCTTATTTATTTGTTGGGACTAATGGCATCTCTCCTGGTATGTGTCTCTCTTTCTGGCCAGCTCAGCATTGCTCCTATTTGTAGTCAGGGCTGTTAATCCTCAGCAGTGCCCTAATTCTGCTGAAAGGGAGGGTGCAGCCGTAGGACTCGGGCAGCCGTACAAGCTCCCGGCTTCCTGGGAAGAAAGCGTCCTTTTATCGCAGGCCAGCTCGCCGGGTGCGAGCGTCTGCTGCTTTCGTCTCCACGAGGTTGCCACAGCAGTGAGCGGCTTCGAGGGAGCAGTGCCCTTCGCTAGGGAACGGGGCGAGTAATTTCCACGCGGGGCCATCCCAGGCGCCTGGGGCTCCGACCAGGCTCTTCCTGGGGATTTATGTGCTTGGACACGGCGGGGCTGTGAAAGAGCTCGAGCGGAGCCGTGGAGCCCGCGCTGGCGAGGGGCGAGCTGCCTGCCTTTGGGATGCGGGGCTCCTTGGTGACTTGGCCCAGGGCCCGGCTGCTGCGTTTCTGAAGGGCTTTCTGTTGGGCGAAAGGCTTCGCGTTCCCAGGGAGGAGGCGTCTGGCTGGGTCCGTGCCGTGCAGAGGGAGCCGGAGGCCTTTGCCTCTGGTTTTATGTGAGCGTTGACTGCATCTCAATCACCAGGAGGACTTTTCTCCCATCCTTGAGCTGTTTTAAGATGTGACGAGCGGCCCTCACGTTGGGACAGGAGCCCCGTGCACCTCCTGTGCCATCCCTGCCTCCCAACAGCGTCAAAACCAGAGAACCCCGTTGTTTTCCCAATGTGGCCGTGTCTTTTGGCCAGGGCTCCTGCAGCCACGTGCTGGCAGCGGACGATGCTTTGAGCAAGGCCAGGTTTGCCCTTCCTGCGGTTGGGTGCTGGCCCTGTCACCCTCAGCCCATGCTGACGCCTCTTGCGTCTGATGCGAGCGATGCTGCCAAGCCTTTGCTGTGTTGGGTGGTGGAATGGGGAACCTGCACCTGGGTTTCCCTACCCGTGTAGTCCCTTGTCCAACCCTGGATCTCCTGCAGCTCCCGACAGGAGCACGAGGTCATTAAACAGCGGCTTTGCCTGTGCCAGATCCCAAATTCACCTGCTCGGAGCCAGAAACCAGCGCTCTGCCACAGTCCTGGGATGCTGTTCCTGCCTGGTCCCTGTGAGCAGCAAAAAGCCACTCGCTGTGCTTAGGCTACAGTTACTTTTTGACTGGTACCATGTGTTAGAAGCCCTCCAGGGCTTCATATCTTCATCACAGTACTCGTCCTCTGCCAGCGCTTTTGCCATTGCTGCTGCTGTCCAAGCATCCCTGTCAATACCACGGTGCTGGCTTCCCATCCCAGCCTGCACCAGGGCTGTGTTTCAGGGCCACCCTGAGTAAAGCCCAAGCCTCTGCGCTCCTCAGACGGCTGTGATTCCCCGTTGGAAGTCAGGAGGTTGGCAGCAGCGGCAATAAAGAGCCTTCGAGCTCAGACAAGTTCTCCCTGGTGCCTTGTCTAGGCAAATATTATCGAGCCATCAAGCCACACGGTGACTGCTGGGTGGGGGTGACGGGGGAATTTGCCCAAGGAAATGTCGAGAGTGAAATGTCTTTCTGGTCCAGGACAAAAGGTTCAACAAATTGTGAGGATTTAGGAGTCTCTTCCCGTGACTTCGCCCCATTAAACCTTTCAAAAGAAACTGTTGGAGCTGCCCCAGTGGCAAGGAAAGCCTCAGTCTCGGCGTCATTGCTCTGCGACGTTCGAGGCAGCAGAAGTGATGAGCATTTGCAAACTCACAAGGAAAGCGTTGGGAGAGGAAGGCAGCAAATCTGGGGGGGGGGTTGTGAATCGCCCCCATCCTCATGGCTGCCCATTGGGGTGCCCCTGCCTCGTCGCTCACCCCTCCTCTGCCGTAAGCTCGCCTTTCTCCTCTCCTGGTGCACAGACCCCATTGAAGCTGTGGGCTCCTCTCCTTTGTGTGACAAGGGGTAATGGGCACAAGCTGGAACACGGGAGGTTCCACTTAAATTTGAGAAGAAACTTCTTCTCAGTGAGGGTGACAGAGCACTGGCCCAGGCTGCCCAGAGAGGTTGTGGAGTCTCCTTCTCTGGAGACATTCAAAACCCGCCTGGACGCCTTCCTGTGTAACCTCATCTGGGTGTTCCTGCTCCGGCAGGGGGATTGGACTGGAGGAGCTTTGGAGGTCCCTTCCAATCCCTAACGTGCTGTGATTCTGTGATTCTGTGTGCCACTCGCTGCTGCTCTCTCCTCGCCCGTGGCTTTGCTCAGCCTTTGAGCTCCCACTGCCAGGCCACACCAGCAGCTTTTGTTTTTATTCCCTGAAGTGACCTTTTAATTACCTAACGACTTATGAACGCTCAGCACCGACAACATACCAAAATAATTGAAACAATGCTTTTTTTCCAGCCTTGAAAAACACAATTTTGTAGCAAAACTCTGTCCTTCGAGGTGCCCAAAGGAAGAAAAACAAGCGGTGGGGAGGCTGTCGTGTCTCTGGGCCTGCCTGCCCCTGTTTGAAGCTGGGGGGGATCTGCAGGGCAGCAATGGTCTTTCAGCCCAGGGAGATGCTGTGGCTTCACATCAAGGCTGTGCTGGGGTGCAGGCGGATGAGTGAGGGCTGCAGCTGATTGCCCCCCATAAGTGGCATTTCCCTTTGGTGGCGAGCAAAGGGCAAATGAAAATGCGGGGAGAAGGTGATGAGATTTCTTTATAATCCCCTGCTGAAGGCATGTGGGTGAGCTGTGACGTTTGGGTGACACCGAGAGAGTCCCTTGGGCTGGGCGCACTGAGAAGCTGTGGCCTCGGCTCTTGCTGCTGCTCTGACTCCTCTGCCTCTGCTTCCTCCTCGCAGATCAAGAGCCAGCATGGCTGCGACTGCTGCCGTCAGCCCCAGTGAATACCTGCAGCCGGCTGCCTCCACTGCCCAGGTGAGTACGGGGATATCGATGGGCTCCTGGCTCCTCACTGGGGCAGAGGGATGTGTCTAGGGCTCCAGGACAGCAAACGCTGCACGGGTCGGCCCCTCCTGCCTCGCTGTAGCCAGCGTTGCCGTGTCAGGATGAGCAGTGGGTGCAGGACAGGCTGGGGAGCCGTGCTCTGGGCATGTTCCCAGCCCCAACGCCGACTCTCCTGAAGCGTTGTTTCTCCTCCCCACGCTGTGTTTTCCTTAAGGACCTCTTGGGTCGCGTTGGCAGCTGATACCCCGAGGTGGTCCTGGAATTAAAACCGCGTGAAACGCTCCAGGGTGTGCGTACTGGGTGTAAATACCAGCAGACTTGTGGGGTATTTGCAGCATTAGAGGGAGGGGCTGGAAGAAAACAGGCACACAGTGAAAAGGCAGTTGCCATCCTGATGACTGGGTACTGTGACTGGGGTAATCTAAAAGCACACATGGGTAATTAAGCAGTTACCTTAATGAGGGGTGTCTAATTGGCATGGACTGGATCACTTTCAGTGCTGTGTACCCTTTCCTTCGCTGATTTGATCTCCTGGTCTCCAGATGTTTGGCACAAGCCTCTGTCTCTGACTTAACCTGTCTCCCTCCTGACTCCCCAGGACTCCCAGCCATCTCCTCTCGCCCTCCTCGCAGCAACATGTAGCAAAATCGGTCCCCC
>NW_010159404.1:5990-6655 GCF_000695765.1 Mesitornis unicolor
GACTCCCCCTGCCCCTCCTCAGCCGACGCCTCGCAAACTCGTCCCCATCAAACCTGCCCCGCTCCCCCTGGGCTCCAGTAAGAACAGCTTTGGGATCCTGTCATCAAAAGGGAACCTCTTCCAGATCCAGGGCTCTCAGGTCAGCACCTCCTACCCTGGGGGACAGCTGGTTTTTACCATTCAGAACCCAACCATCATCAACAAGGGCACCCGCTCGTCCGCCAACTTCCAGTACCAGGCAGTGCCGCAGATCCAGGCTGCGGGGGGACAGACCATCCAGGTCCAGCCCAACCTCACCAACCAGATCCAGATTATCCCGGGCACAAATCAAGCCATCCTCACCCCTTCATCTTCCTCTCACAAGCCTGTGCCCATCAAACCGGCTCCGGCGCAGAAGGGTGGAGCTTCGCCGGCGCAGGGCACGAGCAACGTGGTCAAGTTAACGGGCGGCAGCAACGTGACTCTTACCCTGCCCGTCAACAACCTGGTGAACGCCGCCGAGCCGGGTGCGCAGGCTCAGATCCTTGCGGAGAGCCCCTCGAAGCCCAGCAAAAAGCCTCGGAAGAAAGCCGTGTCGCCCGCCCAGCCCGTGGCCGTGGCCGAGCAGGTGGAGACGGTGTTAATCGAGACCACGGCGGAAAACATCATCCACTAGGGCAACACAC
>NW_010159404.1:6710-7849 GCF_000695765.1 Mesitornis unicolor
AGCCCAAGCGGGAGCCGCAGGTGGTGCAGATCCCGCAGCAGGCCCTGCGTGTGGTCCAGGCCGCCTCCGCCACGCTCCCCACCGTCCCCCAAAAACCCTCCCAGAACTTTCAGATCCAGACGACGGAACCCACTCCTACCCAGGTACCACCTCCTGTGTCCTCCCCCTAGGTCCCTCTTCCCTGTTTCTCCTCTGAGCTTTAAAAAACAAGAGTTTTGGGAGCTGCCAAACGTCCTCAACTTGGCATCCAGTTTAGGCATCACTTGTGTGGATTCTCTGATGTCTGAGAAGGGTTGGGAGCACTGCTGTACCCTCTGTGTGGCTTTATTAAGCCTCTCTTAAGCTTTTACAGGTCCTTGAAAGTTCTGGGGTCCTTGAAAGCTCCTTGAAAGATGAGCCATCCTGCTTGGAAGCTCTGGGGAGATGGAGGGAGGTGGGAAGTGGGGCTCAGTCTGTAGGACAGTGTCTTTAGTGTTGCCTTTTGGAAACCAGGCTGTAAAGGAGCCCTTTGCTGCCATGCAAGGCCAGGACCTTTCTACAGGAAGCCCACAAAGGGTTTTCAGGTGCCCGGGCAACTTCTCCTGCTCTGTGGCTCATCTCAGGTCCAGATTCCTGGGTTGTGTGTGGGGAGGGTGACGCTGTGGTGGAGGGGGCTCTGCCCGGTGACAGTGACTGCTCTCATTCCTCTTCTCTCTTCCCATCAGGTCTACTTCAAGACGCCATCAGGCGAGCTGCAGACAGTGGTGCTCCAGGAAGCCTCGGCCATGACGGTGGCTCCGTCCGGGACCTCTTGCAGCAGCCCCGTGTCCCGCAGCTCCAGCACGGGGGGCAGCGGCAAGAAAGCGGTCGCGCGCAAGGAGCGCCCTCTGCCAAAGATCGCCCCCGCGGGAGGCATCATCAGCCTGAATGCCGCTCAGCTGGCGGCTGCGGCGCAGGCCATGCAGACCATCAACATCAACGGCGTGCAAGTGCAGGGCGTGCCCGTCACCATCACCAACACCGGAGGTGGGCTGCGTCCTGCTCCGCGCCGGGGGAGGCGGGAGGGACAGAGGATGTAGGCACCCCCCGTTGCTAGCAGCGTGCTTTGTAAACGGCTGCCTCTCGCCCGAGGCCCAGTGTTGCTGACTGTTGGATGTCAT
>NW_010159404.1:7964-8242 GCF_000695765.1 Mesitornis unicolor
AGGTTGGGCAGCTGTGCTGAGGTGCAGGACGTGTCGTGGATCACACCGCCAGCTCCCAGTCCCGGGACTGGGACATCTTCTCACATCTGCTGGGTGTGATGGTTTGGCCTTCCAGTGGCTGAATCAAGAGATTTGTGTTCACACACACAAACTCTGTGCTCCTCCAAGCTCTAATGAGAGACCACCATTCCCTGGGAGTCAAGCCAGCCCCTCATCTCCATGGACAAGTATCTTCCTTAAGCCAAAAATAACCAGACGTGGCCCTGGCCAGTGGCTGG
>NW_010159404.1:8301-8511 GCF_000695765.1 Mesitornis unicolor
CCCACGTCTCCCCGCAGCCAGGACAGACACGTCCTGGCAGCCGCTCCATCCTCCCCTCCTGCCCACAAACCTTCCCCAGCCCGGTCCTGTGGAGCCGAGGGGAGGAAGCTGTTGTCTGGGGGAAGTTTTATCTGCGTTCTGATCCAGAAAGACCTGCTGCCGTGCGGTGGTTTCTCTCTCAGCAAGAATCGGCAGGAGGCCCGACTCGGT
>NW_010159404.1:8601-9260 GCF_000695765.1 Mesitornis unicolor
GTGGTTCCTCTCTCAGCAAGAACCGGCAGGAGGCCCGACTCGGTTTTGCAGTCGGAAGCTGTTCTTTCTGGCTTGACTAAAACGGTGTCAGCACAAAACACGGGCCAGCGTGGTTTCGCGCTCCGCAGCGGGCAGCCATCCTCACCGGGGTTGTTTTCAAGGGGGTTTTTAATTGCTGCTTTGCGTGCAAACGTTGGGCCAGCCACGAGCGCCGGGGAGATGCCACAGGCAGATGCTGCCGCTGTCTGCGCCGCTGCCCGCAGCTTTGTCGCAAGGCTGGCGGGGACCTGGCTGCAGCCGTGGCTGTGACAGGGACTGGTAGGACCTGCTGGCTGCTGCCCGGGGGTGAAACGAGTTGGGTCGGGTCTCAGCCTGGGTCCAGCCACGACATTCCCGCCTCGTGTCACAGGGCTGCCTCAACCCTCGGCTTCGCACCTTTGCTCTGCCTGCGCCCCGATCCCATCCTCCCCTTCGCTCCGCTGTCAGATCCTCTTCCTCCTCCTCTTCCTCCTCCTCTTCCTCCTCCTCTTCCTCCTCCTCTTCCTCCTCCTCTTCCTCCTCCTCTTCCTCCTCCTCTTCCTCCTCCTCTTCCTCCTCCTCTTCCTCCTCCTCCTCCTCCTCCTCTTCCTCCTCCTCCTCCTCCTCCTTCCCCGCTGCCC
>NW_010159404.1:9375-9784 GCF_000695765.1 Mesitornis unicolor
GCTGCCCCCGTCTGCTTCTTCCCAGCCCCCGTCACGGCTGCCGGGTGCTGCCGCCTCCGTGAGCGCCCGAGCGTGGAGCGGCCCTTAGGGTCCGGGGTAAGTCCCGTTTTTTTGGTCAATATATTGCACGTTTTTTCAAAGTTTCTTTTTTGTTTCCTCTTTGGTCATTTCCCCACCCCGAAGGGTCAAACCAAAAACTTTGAAAAACCGCACAGTATATTCAGAAAAAAGGGACTTACCGGCCCCGCTTGGGGACCAGCACGTGGCGGGGCAGGGGGGTTGTGGCAGTGCTGCATGCGGGGCTGGGGGCTTCGAGACCCGGGGGGTCCCATCCCGCAGGCTTTGGGTAGGGTGGGGGGGTCTTTCCTCCATCCGGCTGCTTCTGGAGGGTTTTGGCAGCACCCACGCG
>NW_010159404.1:9808-10036 GCF_000695765.1 Mesitornis unicolor
AGAGCCTGACTCCCCGTTTTCCTCCGCAGGCCAGCAGCAGCTGACAGTGCAGAACGTCTCCGGCAACAACCTGACCATCAGCGGCCTGAGCCCGACCCAGATCCAGCTCCAGATGGAGCAAGCGTTGTCCGGAGAGATCCAACCCGGCGAGAAGAGGCGGCGGATGGCGTGTACCTGCCCCAACTGCAAGGATGGGGACAAGAGGTGAGGAGAGAGGGGGCGGGGGGC
>NW_010159404.1:10151-10386 GCF_000695765.1 Mesitornis unicolor
GGGGCAGCTCTGCGGGACCGGCGCTGGTCCCCGAGGCTAAACCGTGCCTTCCCTCGCCAGGATGGGGGACCCCGGGAAGAAGAAGCACATTTGCCACATCCCCGAGTGCGGCCGGACCTTCCGCAAGACCTCGCTGCTGCGCGCTCACGTGCGCTTGCACACGGGCGAGCGCCCCTTCGTCTGCAACTGGGTCTTCTGCGGGAAGCGCTTCACACGCAGCGACGAGCTGCAGCGG
>NW_010159404.1:10460-10794 GCF_000695765.1 Mesitornis unicolor
AATCTTGGGCAGTCCTGAGCCTCGCAAGAGCCGAGGGCTGGGATGATCCTGGGCCACTGCACGTTGTCCTTGCGATTTGGCCGAGTTACTGGGAGGGACTGGAGAATTTTTAGGGGTCTTTGCTGCCTTTGGGCTCTGGATGAGGGTGGTGACAGAGGTGACGTGGGGAGGGGATGGGGTGACGCCGGCTGCCACCCCCTGACCGCCGCCGCTCTTTCCCCGCAGGTGACAAGCGGTTCGAGTGCGCGCAGTGCCACAAGCGCTTCATGCGGAGCGACCACCTGACGAAACACTACAAAACCCACCTGGTCACCAAGACCTTGTAGGGCCGGGA
>NW_010159404.1:11052-11602 GCF_000695765.1 Mesitornis unicolor
TGCGCGCTCCAGTGCGGGCGGGCTGGGAGAGGCTCCACAGCACATTCCTACTTTATATTTAAAGTCTATAAATAGTTATAAATATCTATATATCCCCCTTTGAAAGGTCCCTTTTTTCTATGGAGATCGTTGCCTTACGCTCCCCGCTCCCGATTACGAACACTGTGTATTGTGAGTGCTTTTCTAAATCTTTTATTTAATTTCTCTGTAAGATGCTGCCCATCTTCTTACCCCCTTTTTCTCCTAACATTTCTTTTCCAGTACTGAAGAGGTTGGCTTTTTTTTGTTTGTTTGTTTTTAAACTCTCTGATGATTTCTCTCTCCTCACTTTCCAAGTAATGTGGCATTTCCTTTTGAATTTTGGGACTCCCCTCGCCTCCCCCGTGTGCCCCCCGCCATCCCCACTGTGTATAGTGTACATTGTATCATAGATTATATTGCTTTTTGTGTTTACTACATGTTTAAAAGAAGAAAAAAAACAAAACAAAACATATGGCTTGTTATTTTTGAGCTTTTAAATTAAAACAAATCCACTTTATTTTTTAGTTGT
>NW_010159405.1:0-2463 GCF_000695765.1 Mesitornis unicolor
GTCCGTGGGGCCCCCCACTCCCCTCATCGCAGCCTGACCTAGGCCTGGCCACTCTCCCCGTCGTCCTGGGGACAAGGGGCTCCAGCTTTGCTGCCCAGCTTGTGCTGTTGTCCAAGGGAGAGTCTTGGGCTTCACTGGTGGCACCGCACAGGCCCAGTGAGGTGGCCGGGTGGTGGAGTCTGGGGGAGAGGAGGTAAAGGAACTGGGGGAGGCCATGGAGAGCATCCCCAACCTCTCTGTGCTATTATAAGCTTTCCCACAAGGTGACAAGGCCTCTTCCCATGGGTTGTGTGCACCTTGTTGTGTCCCTGTAAAGCACATAGGCCCCTTAGATGGCCAGAGACTTGGTTGGAGTTGAACTGGATGGTTCCTCATGTCCTGACCAGCCTGAATTATCGTATGGCTTCATCCTGTTGCTATAGCTGAATTGCTGGCGTGAAGGTGGGGTTCCCCTAATGTGTTGGGCTGCAATTTTGAAAACTGAGGTACTGAATTTTTTTAAGGACTTTTTTACTAGGCCATGAACTTTATACTTAAAATCAACAGTGCTGAAAAACGACTCTGCAAACAGCTTCCATACTGTCTGGATAAATACACTCTGAATAGGAGAACCAATGGAGATGGAGGGTAAAAGAGGAATAAAAAACCAAAATTAAACCAGTTCTGTTAAACTAGGATAATTTATCCCTGTCCTTAGCTGTGCTGTCCGTGTAGGCATGGTGCAGTTGCTCTGCAGTCATGTGTCTTTGGCTGCAGACTCTATATAACAGCACCTTCTTCAGTCCTCTTTTTAACCTCAGCACTCAAAATTCCCTGTGCTAGAGTTGAAATGCCTGACGGAAGAGAGTTTTTTGTCATGGAGATAATGTGGAGTCATGCAGCTCCCATTCTGTTCAGGCACTTTGTCTGCACTAAGTATTTTATTCAGAGAAGATGTCTTAGAAACCTGGTGCCCTTTTTTCCCATGCAATTGATGAAGCTCCCTTAGGAGTTCTTTTATCAGATCTTTATTGTAGGCTTTTAACCTTCGCCTGTGTAACAGCAGACATACCATAAAATAAGCATTATATTTTATTTTCTCATTGCAGGGAACCAGCAGGATTAAGGAAGGGAATCTCAAAAGTTTTCTGTGCATGTGTCTTGTACCTGAGACATCAAATTCGTGCGATCTTGATTGTTGATAAAACTGTCTGCAAAGATAAAAGGATAAAAAACTGATTTCCTGATAGGAAATTAAATTTATTAAGGCAGCGATCCTTTGGGCTTTGAGCACTGAGAGCTTCCAGGCTCAATCCACACTGGCACCCAGGCAGTCAACCACCAAATAACCTAAGAGTGAGGGCACCTGAGTTGTGAGCTGCATTACCGTAGATAACACATACAAAAATGAAATTAACAATACCCACCTTTGCAGAGCTTTTTGAGCTTTATAGTCGGAGCACTGTATCGTGGCTTAGTACTGTTGTATTTGTTTTCACTTGAACAGCGCCGTTGGTGTCAGTGGGACTTGCCGAAATGTGCTTGCTGAGGCCTTGAACCAGCAATACCAAACCTAATGATCCTCTTCCCAACAGCCTTAGTTGTTCAGAGAATTTTTTGACGCGCACAAATAAAGGCACTTAAAAAACAAATAGCACCTGTTTTCCATATATAGAGTCTTTGGGAAAATACCACCCCATCAATTATGTATTTTTTTTAAACACTGCCTTTTATTTCCCTGTCTAAAGGGGCCCATTTAATACTGCGAGTAATGTTCTGAGTAATACCGGGCTTGGCACAAATGAGGCGCTTAACTGAGTTCCTTATTTTTATTATCCATTGTCTGCTAACCAGTTTTCTGTTGTTTCATTTATTTGCCTTTTCCCTGGGGAAGGAAGGATGGCAGCTCGGCGTGCGCTGAAAGCCGTCTTGGTGGATCTCAGTGGCACGCTTCACGTTGAAGACTCAGCTGTGCCAGGCGCGCAGGAAGCTCTTAAAAGGCAAGCTACCTTTTTCCACTTTCTCCGATAGGTTATGTCAGTGCCATTCGCACAAAGACACTTCTAACTAAACGGGCTTGAAGCTTCTGCCTTTTTACGCTCTTGTGGATAAGCAAATACGCAGCTAAATCCTGCTTTTGTTTACACCTGTATTAATACCAAGATATTAAAAAGTTGCTGTGCATCACCTGAGCCACTGCAGCTTTCCTAAGTCTTTTCTAGACTGAAAAAGACTTAATACTCAGAATGTTTCGGCTGATTTGTATGGCACTGCAGCCTTAACCAAAGTGGAAAGTAGTGAAGTTAACCCAAATTACCCATTTGGCCTTTCAGCCAGTGCTTTGCTTTATTATTTTTAAAGTTTCTTTCTGCTAGGTAAACAACCTCAGTTGTTTTTTAGCTTGAGAAACATTTGATAATACAGCCCATCCTTTGTAGGATTTCCAACCCCTTTAATCACAGAATCCCAGAGCGTTAGGGATTG
>NW_010159406.1:0-436 GCF_000695765.1 Mesitornis unicolor
CCCCTTGAACGGTTACTTCTTGGAGATATAGAGAAAGGGAACTACCCACAGACATTGGATAGGGTAAGTAACATCAATCCTTATTTAATAATTAAGCTAGCTTTTAAATATTACTTTAGTTATTATTCTAGATCTAGTAAATGCAAATGAATAAGTAGTTGCTATAGCCCTTACATTGTGTGGCATGTATTCCGATTTATGTCCTGTAGCCCAATCACATTATTATAATTTATAATAACATTTTGCTTTGTTTGTACATACAGTCTAGTTTGCCATCCTTAAATCCGTACGGGACAGCCAGCAGTGTGCACAGGTGGCCAAGAAAGCTAACAGCATCCTGGCCTGTATTAGAAATAGTGTGGCCGGCAGGACCAAGGAAGTGATCTTTCTCCTGTACTCGGCACTGGTGAGGATGCAGCTTGAATACTGTGTTTTG
>NW_010159407.1:0-388 GCF_000695765.1 Mesitornis unicolor
TATGAAATATATATATATATATATTTTTTGCCATTTAACTGTTGTATGTTACTCTGTCTGTATCATATAGAAGTTTTTTGTTTGTTTTGTTTTTGGTTCTCTATGTGATACCAGTTGACAATTTAACACTAGCTTTACCTGTCGAATTCGCAAGGTCTCTTCTGGAAATCCTCTTGTTTTGTCTTGTTCTGTTTTGGTTTTTTAATTATATTGCTTGGTCATAGTGCAATTTCTCTCTCCTTCTTCCCCTCCTCCTTCCCACCCACTAAAAGGTTTTATAAATTCATTTCCTCGTATTTTTTCTAAACGTTTCTATAGAGACTTTCAGTGCGAGGTTGCCTCCTCCTCCTCCTCCTCCTCCTCTTGCGGCCCGGCCGCCCCGGGGTGG
>NW_010159407.1:453-1533 GCF_000695765.1 Mesitornis unicolor
CCGGCCCTGTCCCCCACGCCCACGCATGGCCTTTGTGGGAGCGGGGCCAGGCAGGGCACCCGGACAAGATTTTAAACTTAGCATTGAGCAGGTTTCTGTTTTATTTTTGATAAAAAGCTTTTCTAAGCGGTGAAGATGGCCAAAGTTTCATACGGCTGAGGACGAAGAGCGCGAGCGGCGCGTGTGGGGCCGCCGGGGCAGGAGGGGGCGAGGGCGGTGCTGACGGAGCCAGCGCTCCCGCCCACCGTGGAATATATTTTGCTTTAAAAAAGAAAAAAAGAATTAAACTTTTAAATAGAAGCAGAAATGGGGTTGGTTGGTTGGCTGGTTGGTTTGTCGGCGCTGAGATACTGCCCACTGTGAAACACAAAGCTTTGACTATTTTTTTCGGTTTTATTTTTTCTGGGGGGGCGAGTTTGGGTAGAACAGAAAGCATAAATGAGGTGAGGGATATGAACAGCCTTTGCAATGTACAAAAAATAGAGCAAGTGAAACCAAAAATGATGTTCTTGGTGTTTTTCTATAATGTAGTCTTGTTAGCTTTTTTTTGTTACTGTAACGATGCTGATCTCGAACTGTACCAAAACACATGGAGACTGACAGCAACAGAACCACACGGGACTTTCAAAACTTCCAGAATTTGTCACAAAAGACTTTGTTGTCATAGTTGAGTTGACTGTAGATGGTAATTGAATATACTCCTTTGGAAATACTTCATCACGTATGTTTCCTGCTCATTGTGATACATTAAAAACAAAAAAATATGGGCAAAAGCTCTCGTCTCCGATGTCCCCGCGCGGGCGGCGCAGGGTCCGTGCGGGGGGGAAGCGTGCGACGCACGCGGCCGGGCCGCGTCCCCCCGCACACGTGTGACCGTGGGTGCGCACGCGTGTCCACGTCCCTCCCCACCCGCGGGTGCCGCGAATCGACATCAAGTGGAAGCAATGAGCCAGATCGCGCAGTCCGTGTAGCGGAGTCGGGGCGCGTTGTGCATGGAAGAGACGTTACGAGTGCGTTTAATTTTCCTGAATGGTTGTATCAGCATTCCAGGCACACGGCTGTAATTAACGGCTGGCCCGC
>NW_010159407.1:1625-2119 GCF_000695765.1 Mesitornis unicolor
GAGGGAGGTAAGAGGCTGCGGTGCTGCCTGCGCTTGCAGTGCCGGGACGAAAACCCCTTGCGCTGCTGAGTGGTAAATACGCAATTCTCCTATCAAAAACTGCCCCTTGCAGCAGAAAATGCTTGAAAGCCGTTAATAAGGATCCAAAAGACAGCCCTGGGGGCCACCATTCATCTCTAATTTATAACCGCAGCAATAAATAATTTACAAAACACAACAACCCAGGCCCCAGTTGCAGGTGGGGTGAGCGGCCTGCCCGGCATGGGGCTGCAGGGGACGCGGGCTTGGCAGGCCCAGCTCCGTGGGGTCACCCGGCCGGAGCAGGGAGGACATCGTCAGCTTGTGGGGGCACAGGAGCCGTCTTTAATTAACCAGGCCACATTCACTGACAGGTCAGGAAGTTCAATTATCCCATTGCTGCTGCACCTTCATGAGGAAAAAAATGGAAAACCAACACCTGCACTGGTTCAGGCTCCAAAAATTCATTAATTATG
>NW_010159407.1:2276-2772 GCF_000695765.1 Mesitornis unicolor
TGCTGTTTTGGTGCGAGTCTGAACAGTGGGGACCTGTGCTGCCCCCGAGCTGGGGGTTGGGTTCATTTTTAATGGGAACAATCCATTCTGCATTTCCCACAGGCGGACGGGGCTGCAGCAGGACCAGGGTCTCGCTGGCCCCTCGCCGGTGTTTGCTCGGTGCCGCGTTGACGACTTTGCTGCTGCTCACGGAGCGGCGGTTTTGAAAGTTCATTGTGTAACGTTGCTGTTTATGATCCCAGTTAAAAACAGAGAAACCCCTCCAGTGCCCAGAGAGGTGCAAATGGCTCCTGGTGCTGCTCAGGCTGAAAACCTCTGTGAGAGCCTCCCCGCTCAGAGCCATGCAGCAGTGGAAACCGACGCCTCTGACAGAGTAAAGGGCTTTTCTATGCTGTGATTCTGGTAAGAGGAGACCGAGAGTGATTTTTTTAATAACCTTTCATTGCCATCACCCAAAAGACAAGGAAGGGATTTAGGTCTTCCTAGAACGCTCTTC
>NW_010159407.1:2835-4630 GCF_000695765.1 Mesitornis unicolor
CACAGGGGCCTGGTGATGGAGCGAGCGCAGGGCTCCAGGGCCATCCATGTCCCCTGCAATGGGCAGGGCCCTGCGCACACGGAGGACACGGACGGGGACGGCGCTGGGAGGGAGACACGCACCCTCCTGCACCCGCTGCAGCGCAGAGCCCCGATGGGGGCTGAGCCAGGGCCGGACAGGAGCATCGCAGTAGGGCCCTTCTGGCTGAGAGGCTCTGACTCATTTCTCTATTTGATCCCATTCCGTCCCATTCTCCCTGCTCTTGGGCTGGCTCTAGGACGCTGAGGGGGGCCAAGCACAGCGATGCCAGGGGAACCCCAAAAACCTCGCCAGCTGCATCTTCCCATGGGTGCAGCTTTGCTGTGCACTGTGGGCCCCTCACCGTGCCTGGGTTTGCTGCCGGAGCCCCTGACAGCACAGGGCAGCCCCGGCCCTGCAGCCCCCCGGTCATGGCAGCGCATTGGGACCCGGGCGGGAGCAGACGCCCCCTCCCCTGAGAGCAGCGGCCGCAGCCACGACCCCTCTGCAGTCGGGGATGAGCGGGGCACACGTTAGAGGCTTTGCTGAATCTGAGGGCTCTGCGAGCCGACTCCTCTGATGCAGACAGGTGCTGAGAGGATCTGCCAGGAGGCGCAGGCCATGCCAGCAGCGGTGAAGGGTTAACCCCATCAACGCTTCAACTACCAACGTGGAGCCCGGTTCTCTCCTCCAAGCTCGTTAACTACGTACACCTGATGATCTAAAGCACTAGAGAGTCATTTTAATTAACACTCTGCCAGAGGGGATGTGGTGAAGACACTGATTTCACTCCAATGACTTTCTATTTTGGTGTATTGCAGAACCGGTGCATTCGCTGCTGTGGTGAGCAGAGGCAACCACAGCCGCGCGGTTGTGGGGCAAGGACGCGGCTCCTCCAGGACTGAGGAGGCCCCAGCAGCACCGGTCTGAGCCCCTCACCCACCGGGGCAGCGGCACCACAGAAACAAGGCCACGGGGACCCTTCCACGCACCTGGCGAGGGAGCGGGGCTGGGGGCCCCCGGCCGTGCCCACCATCCTGCCCGGCCACGGTGCCCACGGGAGCGAGGAACTGCAGCCGCCGTGCTCTGAGTCTGCACAGGCTCTGCGGGGCTGGAGGAGGGACAGCAGCCTGCGCCCCAGAGAGCAGGAGCCGTACCTATAAATGGTATTGTGCTGTTGGTTAGATGGTAGCATGATGTTACTTAATTAATGTTTTAATACCCTAGGCATCTTCTGTGCCGTATAATTCATATCGATTCAGCTGTGAGCATGTTCAGTTAAAAAGACTCTCTTTCCTAAGCAAACTTTCAATTATATTGAATTGTCACAGCAAAAAAAGGGGCCTTTTCTCAGCATGGGGGAGGGGATTCTGTGCCAAGCGGTTGCTGGTCTGGCCAGGCACACACACACACACATGTACACACACACACGTACACACACGTACACACACACACATGTACACACACACACATGTACATACACACACGTGCATGTGTCACAAACCTCACACCACTGGGGCTAAGGGCACTGGGGGGTCGGTGGTGCCCACACAGGACCCAGCCCACACATGGGGGCCTCGCCCCACGCTTGCTGGGCTCTGGGAACCGGGGCTGGGCTGCAGGGGCACTGGCAGCTTCTGGAAGTAATCCTGCAAAGGAAAGCCCCGTGCCCAGGCACCACTGCTGGGGTCTGACTCTGCATGCTCAGCATTGGCTCCGTCCGTGGGGCCAGGGGAAGGCGTGGGGAGCGCGGAGGCAGACGCGCGCCCGCCCCCGG
>NW_010159407.1:4677-5511 GCF_000695765.1 Mesitornis unicolor
AAGCGCTGAGACAGCGGCCCTGCTCACGGCCACCCCTGTCAGTGCCATGGCCCTGCTCACGGCCATGTCCACAAGCACCGTGACCCTGCTCAGGGCCACCCCTGTCAGTGCCATGGCCCTGCTCACGGCCATGTCCACAAGCACCGTGACCCTGCTCAGGGCCACCCCTGTCAGTGCCATGGCCCTGCTCACGGCCATGTCCACAAGCACCGTGACCCTGCTCACGGCCACCCCTGTCAGTGCCATGGCCCTGCTCACGGCCACTCACCCCCGGGCCAGCAGGGCAGGGTGGTGCTGGCAGAATTTTGGAGGACATTTGTTTGCTTTCATGGACAGAGGAGCACCTTGGCACTCCGAAAGGACAAAACGCGTCTGCAAGCAGAGCCATGGCACCGATCCACAGCGTGGCCGGGGCAGCTGCCGGCTTTGTCCCCCGCCGCTGTGCCACAGCCCTCAGGGCCACCCTCGTCCCCAGCCCCAGGACGTGAAGGCTGTCCCCACATGTGCTGTCCATCTACTAGGGAGGCTTTGTTGAAGATTTCTGTCCATTTTATTTTTTAAATAATGAGGCAAAGATAAAAATTCTGTATTTTCATTACTCCCTATTTTCACAGCCCGCTGAACAAAAACACAAAGCGCTTCTCCCGCTGCCCCTTGCTCCCTGGCCCTGCCTCTTTCTCCCATGGAGTTCAAATTAAAGAAAGGCGAAAATTGAAGCTGTTGTACGCAAGGCGATTGCAACATGCATATTTGATTTTTATGATGGATCTAAATTGCTGAATAAGGCCGTGGAACAAAGGGAGACTGCGGCTTCCTGCCCATCACAGACAGTCA
>NW_010159407.1:5542-11328 GCF_000695765.1 Mesitornis unicolor
CCACAAAAAAGCGCCAGCCATTAGGGGCTCAGCAGGGAGACACATTATATAAATGACTTTGTTTCTCTGCCCCTGCCCCCCCACGGGGTGCTTGGGATGGGGCTGGGGGCTCCTGATTTGCACATCCCGGGGAGCACGGGGCTGAGCAGAGAGGCTGCCATGGCGGTGGGGAGCCCCACATACCCAGCACGTGTGGGGCCGGGGCTGTCCTGCCCCACTGGGGCCCTGCGGGGTGCTCCCCAGAGACCCTTGACAGGCGCAGCCCTCGCAGGTGCAGTCCCTTTAATCTGGTGCCATGTGGCCATGGAGAACAAAGAGCCATCCCTCTCCACGGCCACTGCGTCACCGGCAAGGCCCTGGGCACCAGCGTTGGCTGGTGGCCCTGGGCACACTCGGGGCTGTGCGGCACTGCAGGGACCGTGGCCTCCATCATCTCCAAGCTTACCTGGGCTGCGGGATGGCTGTGCCCCTGGCAGAGCCCCCCTCAGGCCATGGTTGTCCTGGTGCTGCGGGGATGCACCTCAGGCATTTGGTGACACCTCTGCAGCCCGGGCTATAGCACTGTGCGGTGTGTGGCACTGGGGTGACACTGTCTGGGTGTCCCTTGGCAGGGGAGAGCCACAGCTGACCCACGGCAGCTCAGCACGGCCCCCTCGACCCAGTGTCAGTGCAGAGCCAGCACCACGTGAGGCCACTGGGCAATGCCAGGTGAGGACATCCCAATGGCTTCTGTGCAGGCTGCCGAGCCAGGGTGTTGGGTGCTGTGCTGTGTTTTGGGGTGCACCAGTGGGGCATTGCGTCAGCGGGTGGGAGGTTTGACTCAGCCAGGGAGCTGCTGCTCTGGCCTCGCACTCACAGAAACCTTTGTGTGTGTTCAGTGAAGGCTTCACTGGGGAGGCTCAGTTGGAATCTGCGACTCCTCAGCCTGCAGCAGAAGGGTCCTGACAGGCGTGGGTCTGGTGAGGATCAGACCGGGTCAGGCTTCCCGCTGTTCCTTGAAGCCACTGCAGAGAGGAACTGGGATGGTGCCGGCAGTGCCACACACGGCTCTCCACAGACACAGCGTCTCTGCTGGGTGAGCACTGTTCCTTGGCCTGATGTGCTTTGCTGGCCCGGGGACAACTCTCCATGATGCTCCTGAGCATCACCAGAAACGCCCATGTTCCCTGGCTGTCCATGCCCTGGAGTGCCATGGGGGCGCGGTGGGGCCTGAGGCTGCCCCTCCTACCCGTCCCACCCCACGTGTGAGCCCAGGGATGCCTGGGAGGACCCCGGCTACCGCCTGTGTCATGGCCACCAGCCTGTGGAGCACCCTCCACGTGGATCCCGTGGTGGGCACACTGAGCCGCCATGGCCCTGTCCCGCCCTTGTGCAGCACTGCTGGAGGTTCCGGTGCCTTTTAACTGCGTTTGCTGGGAGGGCACTGGCCAGGCCTGCAGCAAGGCAGCGCAGGTGGCCTGAGGACACTGCCCCTGTAAAACACCGGGCTGGCGGGAACGGGGCCCAGGGTGCAGCAGCGGGGACTGCTCAGAGACCAGGGGGATGTGGGGAGCGGGCGGAGGGGACGCGTTCGGCTCTTTAACGTTTGATTTCCATGACCTTTTTTGCTGCTGGCTGTGCTCCCCCTCTGCCACTCCCAGCGCTGGGTCAGGCTGTGCTTTCCCTGCTAAGGAGCTAAACTGAGATGCTGTGTGTAAGAAATGGGAAGTGACAAGATATGACCGAAGCATTGGAAATCAATCCAAACTAAATGTGCTTCTTAACTATAAGTGAACAGTTGAAAACAATCCTCTTTTATAGCCATGGAGATAAATACTCTGTTTTTATTAGGAAAAAATTGCTTTGGACTGAATAAAGTCGTTTGATTAACAAGTCAAAGCAGATGGTTTATTGATGTTTCAGAAAGGAGTTTACAAGGTCTAGTGAAAAAAGAGACCCAGCTCTGAATTAACAAATTACCCTGGTATATGGGACATTGACAGTTCACTGCTAATAGATTTATGGGCTACTGCTGGGTGTTTCATCCCCATTTGGTTTATTATGATAAAATATTGGGGCAGGGGTAACCTATAGCCTCATTGCAATATACTGTATCGACCCCTGACCCTGAGAACCTGACAGCAAACCTATATATTAGATTCTTAATTTGTCTTAATCTAACAGGATCGGCTTCCGTGCTGTAATTATTTTCCAAAGGCGACTGTGAGCGTATGATGCAGGTGAAGGTGGATCACTTTGTCTGTTGCACCGGACACGCACGAAACAGTGAAGACCTGAGCGATCACAGCAGGGAGGACGCAGGAGCATCGCCGTCCCGCGAAGCAGGACATGACATTGAGAAATAATAAAATTCCTAGATGCTGTAAATTACTCTCATAAAGAAATTTACCATGAGGCCCTAGCGGCATCTGGAAACACGCACAGGTCTTGACTGGAAATGCAGGGACTTGATGACATGGCGCGGCAGAGCCATCCCTTTTCCTGGAAGCGATGGCAGTCGCTGTGCCCCAATGTGCCCACAGCCACGGCTCCCCCAGGCCAGTGCTGTCCTGCGGGCAGCCACGGGGACCGTGGCCTCGTCCACCACGGAGGAGTCTTCACATCCTTTGGTGCAGGACTAAAAGGCAGTAATGGTGTGCTCCTGTGGCAGTATTTAGTGCACGGTTTAGCACGTGCTCTGTGTCCCTTGCTCTGGGGCTGACTCCTGGCTGTGGTTTCAGATCAGGCCCTGTGCACAGGGCAGGTGAATCCCAACGGCTGCAGCCCCGAGTGCTCGGCCCTCCCTTGCCCAAGGAGCTGCGATGTTTGTGCCCAGACGGGGCAGCAGCAGAGCCAGGGTCAGACACCAGGCAAGGGCTTGCCTGTCCCCATGCTGTGTGTATCCTGTGCCTGTCCCCGTGCTGTGTGTGTCCTGCGCCTGTCCTGTCTGTCCCCATGCCTGTCCCCGTGCTGTGCCTATCCCCGTGCCTGTCCCCATGCCTGTACCCAGGCCTGTCCCCATGCTGTGCCTGTCCCCGTACCTGCCAGGCACCCTCCTGTCCCCCCGCAAGGCCTGGGGAGCAGCAGGGCTGACCCAGACCCCCTAAAAAGAGCAGGCAGGGGCACAGCAGGGGGATGCTGCGGAGCCAGGGGCTGTGTTGGTTCTCACCTGCCCCAGCCCTGCACAGCTGTATCTGCCCGCACCCGAGGATGACACAGTGATGAATGGGGGACAAATGCGTCTTTTATTGCCTCCACTGTGCACAGGCGGTTTCTCTCTCTTTTTTAAAGGGACTGTCAGGCCGCTGGATGTGGGAATTCGTATGATTTGTTCTGCAGCCATTGCTCCCTTCTCTCCTGTAATAGGATCTGCAGAAATAATTTAAACAGCTGAAGGTAATTTAGTGTTGTCTTTACCTCTCTCCGCACACTTCCTATGAGTTCACCAGGTACTCTCCAGATAAGCTAATCCTACTGTAAAATATTATTTCTAGGCTTTATTCATCTAATTTAGTAAGTGTCTGCAGCTTTATTTACCAGAGTCTGGATTAAATTTGAGTCAAGTTACCACTCAGAGCTGCTGGGTGCCTCATTGCTGCCGTTCATTCTGGTTATCCTCTGTGGTACAGGAGGGGCTGGAACACAAACAGACCATCCTGAGGGTGCACAGATACTGCAGGGAGCTGTGGGGCTGTGTCTCAACTCCTCCAGACACCAGGTGCTGCCTCACACTGCACAGGTATCGCCGCAAACTCTTCTACATGCCCCTGCTCCCCAGGAAGAAGGAAAAAGAAAAGGTCATTTTAGTATTTTAATAGTTGACATTGTAACTTTTAACCTGACCCCAAATGCAGGAGCACTGCAGGGGAGGGGTTGCTCTGATTTACACTACCTGAGAGCTGGTCCCAGCCCCTGGTGGTCAGGGCCAGAGCTGGTGCTGCAGCTGATGGGCGGTTTGGGGCTCCAGGGAAGGGCTGAGGCGTCTCGCAGCCATGGTTTTCTTGTTTGTTTTCTTGTTTTCCCATTTTTAGTTGTTTTTTTTTTTCACTTTCAGAGTGGTACCACTGACACGTGAGGGCTGGTGCTGTTGGCATTGAAGTGGTTAAAGTGGCAGCCTAATGCTGAACTCCTGAATGTGGTTGCCTGTCCTCACTATTATTCTGTTTTTTTACTTCACCAGTTGTATATTGTCTAATTGTGATTTACTGCATATTTTTCACATAAATTACTTTAATGGACTCTTTGTCTGGGCTACATTGCATGGTAGAGAGCGCTACAAGGTGTCATAGGAACAAGGTTATAGAAAGGATTGAAAAGACAGCAGAGCATTGTGCGAGCTGAGGAACAGCTCGTGCTGAGCGCCGCAGCGTGCAAGGGGCAGTGCTAAGGGCTGTGCGTGCAGGTTTGACTTCACAGCATTTCCCACCTTGGGTGTTTAACTGTGCAACCCTGCTATTTTTTGTAATGGAGTGTTTTCTAATGGAGTTTGAGGGGATTTTGTTCAACATGGAAAACATATATTATTCTACATTATACATTACATTATATTATTCATTATATTGTGCCACACTACAATTTCACCCCATTCGTGCCATCCTGTATTTGATCGACATACTTGGGTATAGGTATATTCTACATTTGAGCTCCTCTATGTTTTTCATGCCGCAGTCCATTGAACTTGGTTCTTTTGCTTGGCCTTAAGATGACAAAAAAAAAAAATAAAAGAAAAATGAGAAGTTTCTTCTGTAGCAGGGACTGCCCTGTTGTTTCATAAGCAGTGTGCGTGCCTGAGGCCAGTAGGATTAGTGAACGATTACTATGCATGCGCGCATAGCTTATAAAGCTGCTTTGATTACAAAGTCAAAAAAAAGGATATTAAATTTTTATTACAAAAATATTTGTTTTGCTTCATTCCTCTTCAAACAGATGACAAAGTTCCAAGCATTCTCTTGCTTTGCAGTCACACATCAGATCCAAAGAAGGAAAAGGAAGTGAATTTCCATTGCTGTTTTCCTTTACTAAGGTCATGGTACTTTTGCCTCAGTTTCCCAGTTCCACCATTGCGAGCAGCGCCACCGGACAAGCAAAACTCCATCCTGCTCACAAGGAGCCGTGGCTGGAAGGAACTGCAGCTCTGTTATTATCCACACCTTCACGATTTCAGTAACTTGGTTCATTACCTGCTTCTCTACCAAGACTCTCGGGACAGCCTCACAGTTCCTCACATCCCTTGATCTAGATTTTCTCTGCAGCAATTGGGTTTTATGTGTGTTCTCATGAACAGACATCTGGATCACGCAGGTTTCCCAGCTTCAAAGCTTGGCTTATGCTTCACCTGTGCTAATGCCATCTTTTTCACCCACCTTTGCAGTTCTGAAACTGGCTGCTTTTCTTACAAGGGAGAGCAAGCCAGCCTCAGCATCTCCTGCATTTGGATGCTTTCCCCTATCTAGAGCTAGATCTGTGTATGGCTTGGAGGCAGCAGTAACTCCTCCAGCTGCTTGTGACCGACATAAATCAGGTCACTGCCTCGGTAGCTCTTGCTTGTGTTATACCCTGTGTTTATGTGACTGCTCATGGCTCGATTTGACGCGGGACCTGGGGGCTGCGTTCCTGCCCGTTGCTGACTGCAGCGACACAGCCCAGGGCCGTTTTGGCCCTGTCTCTTCTTTCGGGCTCCGAGGTAAGGGCGGTGACTACAAGAGTCACAGCCGTTTCGCAGGGCCGCAGGCAGCTTTTACCTCTTCCCCCAAAACAACAGGACCCCACTGAGAAGATTTTTCGGGCCGTTCCGAAGCGGGCAGGAA
>NW_010159408.1:0-235 GCF_000695765.1 Mesitornis unicolor
CTGGGCTCTTGCCGGGGAGATTAAGGCTGCCGGGGTTTGTTTGCCTGAGTGGGCTCCCCACTGGGAAGCGATGTCGAACAGTTTTGCTCGGGTGCCCCGCTAAGTGCTGGGCAGGGCGGCGCACTGGGGGGTTGGCTCCCGCTGCCGAGCCCCTGCCAGCCCCGGGGGAGCCATGCCCTGCGCCTGGCTCCTCGCCGAGGCTCCCCGAGGACTGGCGGGGCTGCCGCCCGGGGGG
>NW_010159408.1:266-1078 GCF_000695765.1 Mesitornis unicolor
CGCCAGGGGCACCTCCTGACCTTCCCCCCCTCCCGCCCAACATGTTGCACACAGCAGCCCTCGTGCATACACTGGGGCAGGGCTGCAGGGTAAGATTTGAGCAGGGGAATCTCCAAAATCCCTATCCACTGCCATCCTCCACGCTGCCCTGCCGAGGGGGGGTTGTGTGGATATAGCTTGCCCATAAAGCTTTTGGGGACGTGGAAGGAAAGTGGGTGCCCTCCTTCTCCCCGTGGCACAGCTGTGGGTCAGAGCTGGCTGTTGCTAATTACCAGGCATCTGCTGGGCCAGAAACCCCTGCAGGAGATGAGTCTGGGGCCAAGAAGGGGTGGAAATACAGTGGGTTTCTGAGGGAGCAAGCAGGGTCCTGCTTTGCAGATGAGCGGCTGAGAGCTTCCCATTGGGGCATGCAGGGGTGCTACAGCCTCCTGGCAGGGTCTGCTCAAGCATAGAAGTTTGGCTTTGTCCTCTGGCATGCTCAGGGATGAGGCTGTGTCCCCCCCATCACCTGCTCACCCCTTATCATTTTTCCCCTTTGCACCCCCGGAAACATCAGAGCTGTGCAGGGACAAACTGCAGCTGCATGGTCCTCACAGCATGGGGATGGGAGGATGGCGACACCATGGATGGGCTGGCTGCTTGGGCATCCCCTGGATTCATTAACCAAGAACTCTTAAAATTTGGAGCCTTAGGAAAATATCTGTGTGTCCTGGTTTCAACTAAATAGAACTAATTTTCTATTTAGTGATTCTGCTTTTCATCTCAGTCTCTTCTAAATGGTTAAACTTGCTGAAACTAGCAGCATGTTTTTC
>NW_010159409.1:0-15451 GCF_000695765.1 Mesitornis unicolor
GGGGGGAAGCGGTTGCCCCGGGAAACGGAGCTGTCCGCGGTCATTAAACGGCGAGCGCGCGCCGCAGGGTAATTAAGCACCAGTAATTACGCACGGATGGTTCCGTGCCCAACCCCTCCAGCCAGGCCGATGAGGCAACCGGCACAGGCTGCCCCGGGAACCACGGAACAGAACAGTCACGGAATCGTTACGGTTGGGAAAGACCTCTAAGATCACCAAGTCCAGCCGTTACCTAACCCGACCATGGCCACCAAACCGTGCCCCTGCGCACCACAGCCAGACAGGTTTTAAATACACCCAGGACGGTGACTGCGCCGCTGCCCCGGGCAGCCTATGCCAGGCTTTGGAAACCCTTTCAGTGTAGGAGTTTTCCCCAATGTCTAACCTAACCCTCCCCGGCGTAACTTGTCCCCATTTCCCCTTGTCCTGTCGGCTGAAGGTCAGTGTCTGGTTTAAAGATATTCTGAACAGAGCCCATTTCTTCTGCTTGGGAAGCACTCGGAACTGTCAAACAAGTGCCAGGAACGTACGGGGCTATCACTGCCTCCCTGTTACTGGTACTCTGCTACCAAGGACACCGGTTTCTGGGGGTAACCACAGCCTGGCTCCCTGCAACACCGTAGGTTACTGTGTCTACACCTTAGCAATAATTGCAGTAAAATGATGTTTTGTGTCTGGATTTGTTACTCACGATCCTTGCCAAGCAGCCCCCGATGCTCCCAAATATTCATGTATTTCAGGGCATGACAGCACCCCAGGTATCTGTGGGATGTATGGGGGGGAGGGTTTTGCAAGGTTTATTTGTCTGCTGCAAAGAAATTTCCAGAGTAGAAGTGAAAATCTGTAGCTGTCGTCCCTGTCACAAGGACGGAGCTTACTGAGGTGCTGGAGCTGTGGGGTTTTTCAGACAAGTTTGACTGATAGCCAGATTGTGCCATCACTGCTTCTGGTTTCTAAAGTATCTATAATAATGAGGTTACCTCCCAGAAATGAGCAAGGGTTTTGTTCTTGCTGAGGGAACTCGGCAGCTTAAATTTAGCTTTGAGCTGCCAGGAGGTTATAAAAAGCCACGAAGACGTGGGGGCAGGAGGGTGAGAGCCCAAGGGAGGCGACGAGGGCGTGAGCTCCTGTAGTCTGGTGCAACACTGTTCCTGTGCCTTTTGCTGTTGTCAGCGTTTGCTACACCCTGCTTTGTAAGCGAGGGGAGCGATGGGGTGTGAGTGGGATTTGGGGGGGTCTAGGGGCGATGGCGTGGCTGAAGGGATGGGGACCCTGCCCCAGATGGGGCACCCTCTGGCTCTGTCAGCTCTGCAGTCAGTGCTGGGGCTCTGAATTAAGCAGAAATTGAAGAAGGGAGCCGTGACAAGTGCACACCCCACCTTTGCTTGCTAATCAGTGGCTCCTCACCCCAAACAGACTGAATTTCAGGCCAGTTGTGACCATTTTTATTTTTTTTTTTAAATTCAAATCACTTAAACCAAACTTCTGGATGACTTGCAGAAAGGTTTATTGTTCTAAGTACAGTTGTCATTAGCAACACACATTTTGGTATGACTAATAGGTCTTTTTTGGGTGCTGTCTATTAAAAAGGAAATGGAAAGTGGTTAACGTGAACGAGGAGTGATGTGCCCTGCCCGTGCTCACTAAGCTGCTGCAGGGTGCCAGGACATGGCCATGCTCAGAGTCAGTGAAATCGCTGAATTCACAGCAAGGAACAGCTCCCGAGACTTTCTTTTGCCCCGGTCCCCATGCACAATGGCAGGATGGCTCGTCAGCAAACCCAGCTGGGGCCCATGCCCGAGCAGAGGGGAAAGCCCGCTGCAGAAGGCACATCTGCAGAGAGCTGGGCGGAAACTGTACTCATTGCAGACAGCTAAATTAGTTGCACATGCTTGATTAATTAAATTAGATGCACACAGTACTGTCAATGCTCAATATTGATTTCACTTCCACTGCGCTTTTAAGAGACACCTTGATTTCTTTAACATCTCTGCCTGGCATGGCAGGAAAGCAAATTGCTGCCTTTTTCCTTTCCCTGCCAGCTGTCGTGGGAAGCAGAACCTGCATCCTGCCCCTGGAAAACCTCTGCAGTGAGGCACCAGCGTTAGCGACTGTTCCTCCCCCACGCAGGCTTTTGCGGTGGGTGTAATGTCTTGCCAAACAGGGCTGTTTTATTGGTAAAAGTGTGTTTTTCTCCTCCAGACCACAGTGTTTGCTAGAGTCGGCAGTGAGTGGGAAATGCCAGCAATCCTCAGAAGAAGGAGTCTATCCCATTTGACTCCTCAGAAGAAGGGGTCTGTCCCATCCCAGCTGACAGTCGCACCTGCCCACTTGGTCCTGATCACCATCTCCAAGGCTGGATGCCTCTTCCCTGGGCTGCCTGGGTCTTCGCTCCTTTCCTCTTCCCAGCAATGCGAGTGGGTGTCTACAAAGGAAATGCAGGTTAATTAAAAAGTCTTAAAAAACCCAACTCCCCTCAAAAAAGTTCTAGAAAAAGTTAAAGTAGAACTGGCAGATCACTGCAGGTGCGCTGCCTGCCCTGTCTCAGGGGGAAACTCGGGGCAGCACCGACTTGGCTGCTCCAGGGTGGTGGGGGCTGCCCGCATGCTGTGCAGGCTCCTCTGTGGGGAATTCAGGCTCTATAAATACTGTAAATATTATAAATACTGTAAATGCAGCTCTTGGCTCCTCACAGGGGATGTTTGCATATTGCTTTTCTGAACAGATCCGAACATCCTTATCTGCAGCCACACTGTGTATCATGACCCTGAATTTCAATTCACCCTTCTTTCCTGCAAATTTAGCCTTTAGTGTGGTGTTTTCAAGTTTCTTATTTTTCCTTTAAATGCTGTTGTGAAAGGAGAGCGAGGAAAAGGGGCTGGACATTCAGAAAGTGAAGGTAAATGGTGCACAGTGGCACAGAGAAACAAGAAAATCACATCCTAAGCACGCAGTCTGGTTCACAACTCGTTTGGTGCTACAGGGAGCAGTTCTGTGCTGCAAGGAGCAGTTTACTCCTCCCGGTGCGGATTTAAAACTGGAGGGGGAACATGAGGGCCGTGGTGGTACCTGGCTGCCGGGCAGGAAAACTTAAACTTCAGTCTAAGTTAGATGCTGAAACAGGCTGTTAATCCATCCTGCATACCTGTGTTGTTGCATTAGAAATAGGTTTATTCAAAACTCTGAATTAATCATGAAATGATTCTGCTTCTTGTTGTGTTTAAGCTTTGCCAAGAGCTGGCCACGGTGACAGCGAACCAGGGTTTATGCAGGGACGCAGGAGTCACTGATCCTATAGAAAATCCTATAGCTCGTCTCACCTGCCAGAGACCATGACCCTCGCAGCCCCGGTACGCGCGGTGCGTACCTATGGTCAGTCGGGCTGTTGCGGTCTGCTCCCGCTGCCCGCTGTAGAAGTACAGGCGGAAGATCTTCTCCATTTTCCAGTCAGAGAGGAGCTGGGCGTCAGTGCTGAAGAGGACGCCATGGCGGCTGCCCACGCTGCACAACCAGATGGGGAACCGAGGCATCCGCAGCCCGCGGCACACCTGCGCGAGGAGGGTGATCTGGTGTGAAATGCAGCCCTTCACCTCAAAACATCAACGTGGGGTGTTGGGGTGCCTCACCTGCCGCTCTGCCTGCACCCTGCCCCAGCGCAGGTAGCCCACTGGCGCCCCGCCCCCCCAGCCACTGGCTCCTGGCCGCCATCGAGGCTGTGCGGGCTGGCCCGGCCCGTCAGGAGGAGGGCGAGCACTGCCTGTGGGGAGATGGCCACGGTCACGCCATGGGGCAGCAGAGCAGGGCCCTGCGCAAAATGGCAGCTGGTGCCCTGAGAAGAGGAATGTGTGGCTTTGTTCTTATTGTTATTATCATCATCATCCATTTTTTAAATGTACAGTCATGATTGAAATTTAAAAAATATTTTTCCATGGTGTTATGCTTTTTTTTCCATTGGATTAACAGGTGGGAATTTTTTCCTAAATCAAATGTAGGAAAAATAAAAAAGAAGAAAACGTGAGAAGTGAGGCTGACCTTACCTGTGTACAGCTGATGTTTCCAAAACTGCATTTTAGCAGAGGAGTTGCTATGCCGTCTAAATCTTCTTGGACCCTGTGTGACCAAGCACTAAATGTTACGGCAGTGGCTGGATCAGCGCCTGAGACCACTGCGGTGCTGTGGTTGCTGTCTGATTAACGGGAAACGGGAGGAAATTCCCTGGGGTCATTTGTGTCTCTGCCACTGGCACAGCAGAGTTGTCCTGGCACAGCAGTTTCATGCTCAGCTGGAGCTCTCACACTTCAAATCTGCTCCCATTAAAATTCAAATCTGGGGTCAGATTCAACCCCCTGCAGACAGAGCTGGGTTTTCCCAGTGCAATCGATGCGGAGGGGCCTCATTTTTACCCAGGTGCAGCCTAAACACAACTATTTGGAGTAGCAGAGCAATTTTTTGCTAAATAGCTATCGCAGTGTCATACTGTGTGAATCATGTTTTACATCAGTGTGAGTATGCCTCGGTCCCTTTCTAACACATCTTTACCAAATCTAATCACATCGGGTCTAGAAACACCCTGGCAGTCACCTCACTGGCACAGTCACACCAGCAAATTCTGCCGTGTTTAGATAAACTTGTGATTCCCCAGTTTAAGTAGAATTGTGTGCAGCTGTGGCTGTTGCTGGTGTTACACAGTGAATGATTTTTGCAGGACTGCTCTCCTAGCTGCTACTCCCTCCTGCCCACGCCTGGATGTGAGGCAGAAATTCAGTGTACTGCACCCGCGTCCTTACAGCACCCACATCCATGCAGCACCCGCATCCATACAGCGTGGCCCTGACCGCCTCTTGCACAGCGGCTTCTCCACATCCGACTGAGAACGGACATTTAAGTAAAATGAGCAAAAGACAAGTTCAGAAGATGTAACTACGCTAGAGGAAAGTGTTTAAGAAACGAAATATACCTTTCAAGCGTCCTAGAGAAAAGTAAACTGTATAAAAATAGGATCACTCCATGACTTCCTTCACCTGTAAACTGGAAAAAGCAATAAGTAGTCATGGGGGAGGAATTATGGCAGGGATGTGATGTTTAAATCAATTCCTCTGCTTTAATGCAACCTTAGGTGAGTATGTTGAGCCAATTGAATAAGGTGTTATTCTGGGAAGATTTTGTAAATAATTTTGTTGAACTATTTGGATCAGGTAAAGAAAAAGAAAGAAGAAACTTGCAGTCATTGGCTAACCTGGTTTTGTACACCTTTTTCCTCAGATTTTTTGCTGAAGTTGCAAGGAACTGTATTTCGTATTTGAGTAATGTACAGAATACTGCCCCTGTTTACCCAGTGTTTGTGGACTGAGAGCACTGACATCAGTGAGTGAAGTGTAAGCAGGATCAGTTCCTGCAGGGAAGGCTAGAAATGGTCCATGAGCTGATGGGCATGAACAACCAGAGTTTCCTGAAAAAATGGTGAGATGACTGTCTCCATAAGGTCCACTTTTGGGTGGGAAATAAGATGTGAGCAAGCAACAAAATAACTCAGAATAAAGCAAATATCCCCTACTTACACAGTTGATATGGTCAAAGATGAACTCCTGAGCTGCTGCTTCCTCAGAGAACTCAAACAGCTGGATCTGTCAGGCAAGAAGTTGAAAAGACATTAATTACATCAAAAAACTGAGCTTTTAGATCCAATGTTTCATTTAGACAAATTAAAGAATAATGCAAGAGCCTGCTCTGTCCCTTCCTAAACCGAGGGGTTCAGCTCTATACAAAGAATTAAAGGAACAGCTTTACATTAATGGGTTTCTCCTTTATGTGGGAGAAGAAAGATCAACCTTTCAGGACAGGGAATGGCAGCCCCTGGGATCGCCTGGAGCCTCTGCGAGGTGGCAGATGTATTGCACAGGCTGCAGCTGGGAGGGGGCTGAGGTGCTGACAGTCTGTGGTGCACCCTACGGCAGGGAGCAGGTTTATGAGGCTTTACGTCTCTTGTCTTTAAAAATTCCAGGCCCAAGGTGTCTTTAGAGCAACCCCTGTTAGCAGAAGGCGTTTTTGGACTCACCCTCTCCGTGAAGCCATCGGCTCTGCAGTCCCCACTCTCTGGGACGTGGACGGTGGTGGTGGTGACACAGACGACAGCGCCGCCCCCCAAAAAAAACCCACGGGCCCGGTCCCAGCGCTGCCGCCAGCGCCTCCCCTTGCTGCCGCCGGCCGACGCGGCACAGCCTGGTGTTGGGAGGAAAGACCTGGAGGTTGGGGCCTCGAATTCCCACTTTTCACTGCTGCTGGTGCCGTCTCGTTCCCACATGCTGGGGGGGATGTGTTGATGACACTCCCCAGGCTGTGACCATGGTGCCGGGATGAAGGCCCTCATGGCACACACATCCCCCCCAGCATGTGACCATGGTGGCAGGGCATGGGATGGTAGAGCAAGTGCCACCATTACAAAAACAGGTGTTTTATTAGGAAAAAAACTGTGTGGAATTCAGACAAGGCATTTTTGTCCTGGGTGCACATCCCTACCCGTAGCTGCAAACATGAGCTTGGGTCCGGTGTGGGTAAACCCAGGGGCTGGTGTGAGTCTGAGTCCAGGTAATGCAAGGAAAGGGTTCCTGCGTGTCTCATGGGACAGCTCAGCTCCTCACCTTTCCAGGTGAGAATCCTCTGTGTTCCTGACGAACAGCAGGTATTTAACGATGTGTGCTTGCACGGCCATCAGCACGGCTCTTGTGCCCCCCTGGAAACAGAGACAACACTCCCAGTGCCAGGAGCCTGCACCAGCACTGGAAACCACAGCGATCTCTGGAAACTGCAGCGATCCCTCCCCAGTTTGAGGATCAGCGCTGAGGGCATTCTCCTTTTCTCCCTGGTAATTCAGGAGCACTGCTGAGATAAATGATAAAGTAAATTGAAGCAGATCTTATGTGACCTGCAGCTGCAGGGAAGGGCCCTGAGCTCTGGGTACCACCAATGCCTTGAAGCACCGTGGCTGATTTTCCTCTCCTGCGGCCTCACGGCAAAGGGACGGGGCCCAGAGGTAGTGTGGGACTGACATGGGGCTGATGTGGGACCATGCCCGCTCCCCTCCGTGTTGGCTGCACGTGTTGGGGCTGATCTGCTCTGAACTCAGGAAGTTTCACCCGCGCTTGTAAAAAGTGTTTTAGCCTCCCAGTGGGTTAAGGGGATTTGCGATTTTAAGTGTGTACCTTGGTCTTTTGCTTTTGGTCTTTTTTTGGGCAGTATTACGGTGGTAAGTAAGGAAGAAGAAAACCTCCCTCTTTCTCCCTGTGGAGACTGCTCAGGTGGGCAGGGGTGCAGAGCATGGGGTGCAGGGGTGTAGAACATGGGGAGCAAGCCTGGGGTGTGTCCCACCAGGGTACCCAGTGCTGGCCACCAGCTCTGGTGAGCGGCTGAAACGCAAGGGGATGGTGCTGGTTGCTGCCCCGAATAATTTACCTTTTCTGCCTCCAGAGCGTAGGCCAGGTCGGAGTTTGGCCCGCGAAACCTGAAGAAGGCTCCTGCCCACTGGGAGCTGAAGCGGTGGAGCACGTTCCTGAAGAGCAGCCGGCGCAGCGCCTGCAGGAGGCAGAGAACAGGCTGGGTTTGCTGGACTCAGCCCCATCTTGGTGTCGTGGGGGATCTTTGGTGTCAGGGGGCCCCGGGACGCGTGTGCAGTGTGGGTGCACTCACGGACAGAGGCACATAAAGTCGTCTGCTGAGAATCAGGCCCCACAATTGCACAGCAGAGGTAATGTTTGTGGTTAATTGGGTGATTTACTTCACCCAGGGCTCAGCCACTCCTGTGAAGTGCAGTTGCCGTGTGTAAATGGTTCAAAAAATAATGTGGCTTCACCTGAACTGGGTACACCTGCCATCCCTCACCACGTTGGTGAGGTTCATTTACAGCACCTTCTAACACCTTTTGCCATGAGAGTGGGTGGGTGCTGCTGTCACTGTGAGGGACCTGCCTGGGTGTCAGGGGGTGAGCCTGGCCCCTTGCTGCACCCTGCACCCCCCAGGCTGAGGACACTGCCTGGGCCCACCAGAACATTTTCCCTAATTTTGTGAATGATGCATTTGCTGAGCAAAGCGAACCAGACAATGTGGCTCTTCCCATTCCTCTCCTTGCGAGAGGTCCTGGGTGGCAAGGCCAGTGTGGAGGCCATGCTGCCATCACCCACCCAAACCCCAAGCTCCTGGCAAAGGGTCTCCATATGGGCACCACCACTGGCGCTCCCAGACTCCGGTGTTTGGGTGGGAGCAGCGATACTGACTGATCTGAACTTCTGCCTCCTACCCAGAGGGGATTCACTAGGAGAGCACTGATGAGCAGGGAAACATTGCACTTCTCATTTGACCTATTGTCTAATGAGAATTATACCATATCAGTTTTAAGGTTGTATTGCAGCCATGTTCTTTAAAAGCCTCGTAAATAAATCATGGTGGTTATATCCCTCTGTTACAGCTAACAGCAGGCTGAGCCGCCAGCCCAGCGCTGCGCCGAGCCTCCCATAACATGGGCTAAGGTTCCCCAGCCTCTTTCTTTTAACGAGATTAAATTACAGCTTATGCTTAATTCATCAGGCCAGCTCACCAGCACCATTTCCAGGGAGATGGGGCGGCCGCCTGCGGCTGGAGAGAGGAGGAGAGGTTTGGGGATGGTGCAGGGCGGGTGAGGAACCGACAGCCCCCCAGGATCTCCAGCTCCAGGTGCTCCATTGCCAGCACTGTCCTGGCCTTGCTGGACAGAGAGAGGAGCAGATGGGGCATCAGATGGTGTGTCACCTCATCAACCCTTTACCCCATCATCCCTTCTCCCCATGGCTGCTGCCTCGTGTGTGCCAAAAGTCACCCCTTCACTGTGGGACGGGGCTTTGAGCAGCCTGGTCTGTTAGAGGCATCCCTGCCCGTGAAATAATCCCCGTACCGCCTGTCTGCTCTGCTGCATGCACAGAGTTGCCACTTCCTCACCATGCTGACATGGTGGAACGGTCACAAAAGCCACCAGACAAATAGAGACTGTTAACTTTCAGAGGAACAGTTACCTGATGAGTTGTGTTGCTGATTTCCAAACTGAAAAGGGAAAATAAAATACAAATTAAAAAGAAACCAAACAGAGTCATTGCTCAAATATGAAGAAAAAGGAGAGCAGCCAGGAAAGAACCCCAAAAGGAGGGAAGCATAAAGCTGTAGTACTTGCATTGCCAAGTGCATGAAGACCTTTTCCCATGGTCACATACTGTAATAGAATGTAACTTAAAAAATTATATTAAAAAAACACCTGGAATTAAAAGCACATGATAATGAAGCGGAATAAAGATCTTACCCATGGAAACTAAAAATCTCTTTCCACTTGTTCAGCTCTGAAATCTTGCTGGTGATTTCCTCCAGCTCTGTCGGTGGTGCGGCGAGTGCAGCTGCCTGGTCCCCCATCGCAGCTGCCCGCTCCAGCGATGCTGCAGGTTGCAGGGGACGCACTGGGAGTGCTGGGAGTGGCTCCCCCGGACCCCTCTGCCTGTCAGCTCCCACTGCACCCCATGATTAAACTTTGATGAGAGCTCAGCACAGGCTGTGCTTTCTGTCGGAGCAGCATGAATGTTTAATAGCAGACAGACACAGACAGCAAGTGGACGGAGCACGGGCTGCCAGGGCTGCCTGGGGTGGGTGTAGCTCCAAGAACCAAAAAATAAAGGCAGGCGTAGAAGGTGCCTAAAGTTGAGCAAATTCACTGGGGGGAGGAGCCAGGGAAAGACAGAGGTTTGGTGCCTCTCGCCCCTTTTCCCACCTCCATCCTGGCACACAGGCCCCGCACTGCCCAGCCCCAATAGGAACGGCGACTGCCAACAAAAATAATGTGGTTAAGAAGTTAATGAACCTTTATCCATCTGCAGATGTCAGAGCCCATCTCAGCTCTGTGAGATCCCAGAGAAAAGGCTCCTTGCTGGGACAGCAGTGCTGGCATTTCCACAGCCCGTGCTGAGGATCCTTCCGGTGCTGTTTGGCAGGCATTCCTCGGACCACCACTCCCCGGGCACAGGCTGCAGGGCATCGGGTTCAGGATCCATCTTTAGTGTTTCTCCTGCCACGCTAAAGCCTGACCAGCTCAGTGGCGCAGCGACTTGCTGTGGTGTGGCATTTCTCGGCTGCGCTTTACGGAATTATGCCCGCAGGTTTCAGCATGTTTAGACGTATGCACACAGACATGCGTACTAATTTTTTATTGAGATAAGAAAAAATCTAATTGTTCAATACCCTTCAAAATATATCTTTATTCTCATTACATAGGTTTTTTTTTTGTTAAATCATGAAATACGCTAGTCTAGAAACGAAACAGAGACCTGTTCAGGTGATGCTGGTGGCTTAGCAGTGATCCTCGGTCACCAGTTGTGCTTGCCCTGCAGCGCTGGCTGTGCAGCCCAGCCTCGCTCTGTTTCAGTTGGGCACAGATATTTTATCAGTTTGTTTTGCTAATAAGAAGTTGTTATGTTCGCCTTGGATACAAATGCAAATAGCAGCTGGCCTCATGCTGGGAAGCAGGGTGGGATGCGGGGGGGATCTGGGCTCTTTGTGAGGTGACCCCCCTGTGAGAATGCCTAAACCCCAAGTCAGGGGCTGCTCACCCCTGCCCAGCACAGGGGATGGGAAGGGGTTTATCTGCTGGACCGAGCAACAATTTTACACATATGGGCCAGCTCTGTCTTTATTATGGGCAAGGATCATACCAAGGTGGACAGACGTGAGCGTCTGTACATCTGACCTTGGGTACTGCCGTGCCAAGCAGAGCAGCTTTACAAAACGTCAAGGACACAGAGGGTGAACCATTGCTTCTCACTGTACAGTAACCAACACCATGAGATGTAACACAAAATATGCATTAAGAAGATACATTAAGAAGAATATGCATATTAATTAAGAATAAAATGATGATGAGTCATGGCAGCTCACAGTAGCCCTCATGGCTGAAATGTTAAAATGACTCCAGGGGCAGGTGCCCTGACTGCACCTGATTGCCACCCCAAGTGGTGGGCTGGGTGCAGGGCATTGGTCCCCACCTGTGGTGCAACAGCAGCCCCTACCCCGCAGGTAAATGGGGCTGGGGAAGGGGCTGCGCCCTCTGCACCTCCTCTCTGTTGCAGATGCCATTCCTACGCCCTATAAGGAGCACCTTGCATGCAGGGCTCCCACGCAGTCTCACAGAGGTAGTGTTTGATGAAATTGTGCTCTTTCGGTCTCCCTGTTCGTAACCGGGCTGGCACAGCTGTACCAGGAGGATTTCACAGTGTGTCTGTTGCGTTGTTGTTCCCCTGCTGTCCCACGTTGAGGGTTTTCGCCCTGTTTATCTGTACTGTTTGATGACAGAGGGTCTGTGGGGCTGTTTCCTGCACAGGGTTCTTGGCCCTCCTGACCAAGGGGCTTTGGGAGGATGCAAAATGAAAGGTCCCTGGATTGCATTTCCATCTCTTTGCTCTGGCCAATGCCTCATGCCTGGGGTGCTGTGGGGAGCTGTTCGGTGCACCAAGCCCGGCTGTGTCCCTTGGCGCACAGGGGGTGCACGTTGTGTCTCCTTTGCACCTGCCTTTGCCATGCATCTCTTTATAACCAGGATCACAAAGCCCCCAGCTACAGTGACTGCACAGGGAAATCACAGACTGGTTTGGGAGTGAAGGGACCTCACAGCCCCCCAGTGCAACCCCTGCTGTGGGGGGACACCTCTCACCAGCCCAGGCTGCTCAAAGCCCTGTCCAGCCTCGCCTTGGGGGCTTTTGGGACTTTGGTGGCAAAGGGTTACAGTTTGGTTTGTTAAAAATTAAAAAACCCAGAAAAGAGCTTTATGGACAGAAACAGCAGTGTGACCGTGCAAGTGATGCTAGTAGGTGCTGGGTTTGGGTTTTGTTCCACAAGCCTTTGCTGTGGCGTTGGGTCCCTTTCCCGAGACCTGGTGTCTGCCGTGAGCAAAGCCCCGTTTCCTTGTTTGGTGTCCATCAATTTACTGGGTGTTCTTGCTCCCCGCTGCACCCACACACCCCAGCATGGGGGCTTGAGGTGATGTCTCTGATGGTGACCACGTGGGTCTCCATTGCAACGCAGTAATTTCACTGTCCAGACCCAGTTCCATGCTATCAGTATTCCTGTTTTCTTCATACCAGCTACTTTTCAAATACCTTACTGGGAAAAAAGGCAAATGTTTTCATAGGGTCTTACCCCAAGAAAAAGAGGTATTTTCATCTGGACCTTCCACACAGTATGTCTTCTGTTTACTGCATGTGCCATATTGGCATTTATTTGAAAACTCCACTTTTTAAACTTCTTCAGAGCTAATCCTTTAGAAGCAAGTACATCTGGTGATTGTTGAACATAGTGCTGAGCCTCTTTGCTTTAAATGTCCTTAAATGATGTAACTCTAATACATCAGGTCAACCGCTCCAGTGGTTGTCTCCGAATCTTTTGGCTTTGTGAAAGGGAATTCAAACCCAGCAAACCGTATCAGCAGAGCGTTCAGGACGTGCACCAGGGAGCAGACGAGGATGGTCCAGAAGGAGTCTGCAAACTGCTCGCTGTGAGTCTTGAAGGTGAAGCTCCCCTCCTTGAAGTTGGCGATCTTCTCGGAGAGGCAGTGGATCTTCACCTCCGAGGAGAAGAGGATCAGGATGAGGCACCCGCAGGAACCTGGACACAGGGGGTGCTCGTCAGATTAGGGGGTGGCAACAACCGCCTACACCACCACACCATCCCACCGCCCACCCCCGCAGAGGACTGCAGCATCTTATCTCCTAACCCCAATTTGGAGAAAATACATCTTGATATTGCAGAACTGCCCGCCTTTCTACCCAGCTTCTTGGCCGGTTTAGAGTGAGTGCAGCCACAGCCCTCTACACCAATAAATTGGTCATCATGAATAGGCAAACACAGCCGGGTTGATGCTGTCAGCCACAGGTGGGAGTACTCACAGGCAATGAAGCTCCAGAGGTACAGCCCAACAGGGCCGTGCAGGGTCTCATAGGGGCTCCCAAAAGCGTTGAACATGAAGAAACCTGTCCCCACCAGAGCAAAGACAATCAGCGCGGTGCAGAAGAGAACCACGCTAACATGGATGCTGGCGGGGATAATTGTGAGCAGATCTGGAAAAACTGAAAACACAAAGAACATGACATTATTATACGCGTTAGGCAGAGTTGTTCCAGCAGTCAAGCCAGGGATCTCTTGCTCGTTTTTGATAATTGTTTTAAACTATGCTCTTTAAATCGCATCAAATGCAACCAAAGGTGCAGTTATTGACTAGAAACAGGTTTTAATGGAACTGACATTTATTTGCCTGCCTGGATCTTTACCAGCTCCTGGGCTTGGTTACCATCCATGTGTGCATCACTTACATCTGACCCTGCCCAAAACGGTCAGCATTCACATCAGTCTGGGTTGTTCTGGTCAGCAGAGACTTGTATTGATATTATATTCCAAATTACAGGTGCAGGGATCAGGAGGAAGGATGAGGGAGGCTGGGGTTATTTCCAACTCACCCCCATCCAACTCTCCAGTTTGGCCAGTCTGTAAACCAGGCAGGAAATGGTGTTTAACCATTGATTATTGGTGCTTAAACACCAGCAGAGCCCCACTGCTGGCTGTGAGTGGCAGCAGCAGTCTGGGAAACATTGTGTGAAGCAAAAAACGAAATTCTACCCAAAAAGGCCAGGGATCAAGCAAAGAAGTGAAATTTCTGGGCACGAGGTGGGTTGCCAGAAGCACAGCAATGCCACCAGGCACTGTAAATAAATACAACCACAGGTGCCCCAATCTAGGACAGAATTACAGCAGCTAATGAGGATTTTGGGGTGCTGGACGAGACATGGACCTGGATTTTCTGTTATCGCTTGTCCACTGTGTTCACCTTTACAAAAAGTGCCTGTATCTGGGGACAGAGCCCCAGCATGGGTTGGTGGCAGCAGTACCCAAGAGGTGTGCGTGCTTCAGCACCCAGAGCCAGTGACCGCTGTATTTTAAATATTTTAAAAACTATTTACAAATCTATTTGTAAAAAAATATTTTAATGCAGCTTTTCAGCTGCTATTCCAAATTGAGCTCCTGCTTAGCCAAGGCACAAGGGGATAGTCAATCAGGCTTGGTACTGGAGAATAATTTCTAATAATTCATGTGTGTTTGGCAACAAGGGGTGTTTTAGGAGGTATCATCAAACACGCTTAACTGCTCCTGAGCCACAGGGGTGCGATTAGAACGAGGTGATAACACCTCAGTGCTGCCTTGCTGCAGCTGTAACATGCAGGAGTAAAAACCCTCCCATAAATTACTCTGCCTTGTAAAACGTCTGCCAGCAAAGAGCTCTGCAGGCTGCCAGGCAGAGAGCACCGAAAGGCAGGTAACGTGGTGCCAAGTCAGTTTATCTCCCTGATTAAATGACAGGGAAATTGATAAGACAAATGTTTGCAAGTTATTCTTGAGTAATTAAATATTAAATAAAGTATTCACAATCTATAATATTAGTAAAATACCGTTGGTGTGATGTGAAGCAGGGTTTTGCTGCTGTACCACCCGGGCTGGCTGAGGACAGGGCAGATGTGTCCATGCTTGCGCGGAGCAGTGCCAGTTCATGCATCTTTGCCCCATCTTTGGGGAGAATGTACAAAACTGTGTATTTAATAATGCAGTTTTGTATCATTTACGTTAGGAAAACATGTCACTGCGTTGTATTGAACCTTTCCCTCGGCACCTGCATCTACAGTGGCTTATGTCATTAAAATTTTATATATGGCGTATCAGGAAAACTGAATTCCAGCAGCGATGCTGTGTTGAGAGGAAAGCATTCCTTCACTGCAGTGAATGAAACGGGGAGGTAGGCGTGCATGGCAGCGACCTTTAGCAAATGAGCTGCTGACCCAGAAATTGCTGGGAATCGGCAAGGGCTAACGAAGCAGAAGGTTTTCCCCCGGCCGGGTGCTGGCAGAGCAAATTCATTTCCAAATTAAAAGAGACAGTGGTCAGGGGGGAGCGCTTAATGGGACAAACAGAAGTAAATCATTTAGCCTGTTTGCCGTGCCTGTTCTCCCCAGACATCCAAGTGCAGGGCATTAAGCTATGGATGTGTTGTTGTCTGTGGTTTTCCTGCTTTATGGGATGCCCCCAGTCGGTTCCTGAGAGCACTGACTGGGATGGGATGGGATGGGTGTGCTGCAGCCCCAGGGATGGGACACCAGCCCCCTTCATTGGGGGTCTGAGGGGAACACTTCGAGCAGAGGCA
The DNA here is from genome assembly GCF_000695765.1 of Mesitornis unicolor. Classification (NCBI taxonomy): domain Eukaryota; kingdom Metazoa; phylum Chordata; class Aves; order Mesitornithiformes; family Mesitornithidae; genus Mesitornis; species Mesitornis unicolor. Next base: position 15,242 of record NW_010159409.1, read on the forward strand.
CATTGTGCGAAGCCACCCAAACATTTTGTTTAAATATAAATTATAAGTAAAATATAAATTATAATGACAATATATTAAGATAGATAATTCTAAATATTTAATTTTTCTGAATATAGAAATCAGTCACAAATTATTCTAAATGTAGAAGAAAAGCAGGTGCTGCTCTGCTGCGGCTGGTGCCTGAGAGGGGCCCGGGGCCAGGCCGGGGTC
>NW_010159409.1:15482-20354 GCF_000695765.1 Mesitornis unicolor
TGCCCCAGTACAGGCTTGTCACAGCGCAGCAATAAATCCAGCCTTGATCCCAGATCGTGGGAACAGGCACTAAAGTGCGTGCTCCAACCCTTATTTTCTCCATCTGAAGATGAGAACAAGGATATTTACTGATACTGAGCAAATTAATTTTTCAATGTGGTGTTCTTCATGTGATTCCCATGGAGTCCTTTGAATATGTACATTAGGTGCTAATATTAAATAAATTATTTTTTAGTATTGTCCTGTGCAGTAGGATTCTGCAGCTCTGTATGGACACTCAGGATTTGGTATTTCACCCATTCCAGATTGGGTTGCTTGGCTGGGACTGATAAAAAAACAACTTCCCAGGGTATTATTTCTGTTCTTCGGTTACATTTGTGTTTATGTGCTCTGTGGAATAACACTTACGGATCCAAACGTGGTAAACGTTTGGACAGGGAAGCAATGACACTAGCAGTACATCAAAGCATTTCATCCATAACAAGATGCAGTGTACAGTGGGAATTTGTGGGGTTCAGCGGCCCCCTCTGAAAACTCTGCCAAGCGGTACCTGTTGGGGTGGGATACCTGCAACAGCAAACAAAGCCATTGAGGAGGACTGAGCTGTGCAGACAGGCTGGGGGGGGGCGTAAATTAGAGAATTAGTGAATCTTATATTAATTAATTAGGTCTACTACTTTTGAAAAATGTTACATAGTGAGTAATTTCTGATACCTAACCTGGTAACCTTGCCTTGCCTTAAATGACTCACATGAGCGATCGACCTGTGCTGTTATAGCAGAATGCTCCTAAACTGGGTTTTGTAATAACCCCAAGCAACAAATTGTACAGACAACAACAGCTGTTTGTTATTGTCTGTCTGATGTGCTGCTATACAAACTGTTCACTTCGTCATTTTATTGATCTTACCCTTGAAGATAAATAGGTTAAGAATACTACATGTAATGCAAAACCACTGCTAATGGTCTTGGATAAACTCCTGTGTCAGACACAGACTTTGTCTCACAGATCACCCGACCAAGTGCCGCTGCCATCCCCCAGCCCTTCCCCAGTTAATGCAGCGGGTCATTAACTTCGTTTCTCAACAGCAGCCAAACACATCGCTGCCCCAGATCTTTTGTGAGATTTCTGCTCATTTAGTGCATTCTTTCAGAATGGAATAGAGGATGTAACGTTGAAGCACACACAGATGACAGACTAATTGAAAACCAAAAATATTCTTTTTTCTAAAATAGTAGTATAAATCTTTTGAAACGCACATATCTGTGTAATTAAAGTTGTTGAAAATGTTAGCGTGGCTTTACTGGCATCAGAAGCCATTTGAACGTGAAGCTCAGCGTGCTAACGGCACTGTTTGCTTTAGCATCTCCTGTGACCTGCTCAGCCTGGATCAGGGGGTCGCAGTGCAGCCCCCGCCATCTCCCTGAGCAACCGGCACTGCGGTGTGCAATAACTCATGGTTACTCACATGAGAACTGCGACGCTCTCCCGCCAAGCCCGCACTGCCGGACGCGCTCACCGTGGAACAGCCCGTACCGGATTTGGCCGATGAACTTCTCCAGCTCGGGGCCGCTGGCGTTGACCAACAGAGCTCCCGTCTTGCAGAGCATCGTCCCCGTCACCCAGCGCTGCGTCCCCACGGCCGCCGCGGTCCCCAGGGCGCAGGCCAGGCTCAGCACCCCAGCTATGCTGAAGATGATTTTCTTCTGTGGGGCGGGCATGGTGGGCATGAAGCCTGCAAGGATGTGTCACCCAAACAGCTGAGCTTTGGCCAGCCCTGCCTGTGCCGGAACCCTCTCCTTGGGGGCTGCAGCAGCCAAACCCCCTGCACGCCTTCCCTCGGGCGCTGCAAAGGTTTATTTCTTCATCGCGCTCACGCAGCCCAGCTCACACACCACTGCGTCTTGGCAATGGGAAAGCGGAGCCGCGCGTGCAGTGTTCCCGTGCATCCCGGTCACTGATAGCAGGGTTTAAGGTGACAGCAGGAGCCTCTGCAACGTGATGAGTGCTCAGTTCTTCCCGGCCCTGCCTGGGTGAGGGGGGATCTCGAAGAGAGCTCGGTTGCTGGGCCTGGTTAGCTGCTCTTCAAAAAGGGAGTTTTTAGAGTGTTTTATTGTTCCAGGTTTCCTGTAAAGCTAGCAATGCTGAGCTGCTTTGTTCTTCTTTTTTTAGTTTTTTTTTTTTCCCTTATTTTTCCATTGTGGTCCTTGAGGCAATGGCACAGGTAGCACACAGTCCCCTTGCTGAACCCCTCTGCCGTGTTTGGTTGCATTTGGGCACTTGCTTTTCCCTGCTTAGGTGCTCCCTGAGAAGGAGTGTCCTCTGTCCCTGAGGACAGAGTGTCTGTCACACACTGTGTTATTCTGGGTGTGGGGTGCTCGGACATCGCAGCTTGTGTCTCACACACCAACACATTTTCTCTTACTTCTCTGCAGAAAAGGGTTTTCCTGACCAGATCAGCTTAGGAAGTGGATGCATATCTGGGGCAGGAAAGCTCTGCAGGTGCTCCAAGAGTATCACAGTGACTGAGTCTGGTTTAACTACGGAGGTTTTTAAGAGCCATGGAATTAAAGTGAAGTAAGGCTGTGTACAGACAAATGATATTTCTTTTTTAAGCTGTGGTCTGTGCAGTACGCAGTTAAAAGATGGCATGCTTCCATGTCACTGTGGTCCATTGTCTCTCAGCTGGCGCTGTGACAGTGCCGAACACAAGCAGGTTTGGGAAAATGATTATTTTTAAAGGTGGCTTTGAATATTTTACACAAGCAGAATGCATTTATCATTGCCTGAAGAGGGACTGCGATATTTTAGTGTGATTATCAGCAGCACAATAGCAGTGAAAGCAGCAGGCTTGAACATATACATACAAAAATGACGATGTCCTAGAAACAACTTATTGGAGGGGGGAGGGAATGTAATTGCATTTATCTGTTTTTGTGACTACTTTTTTCAAGAGTCAGCGTTCTGACAGTCTTTTCATATGGAGCAGTAGTTAATGCCATGGAAAGTGATGCGGATCTCTGCAGCAGGGAGGCTCTGACAGGGGCTGTTTGTTTGGCTTTGCACAGTGACACAATGTGGCTTTCTGAGCTGTTAAAATAATATTTCTTGGTAATCTGGGGTAGTGTTTATCAAACACATACAGGAAAAAGACTCTCTGATGTTAAAGCTTGGCGGTTTTAGAAAAGAAGGTCCCCGTCAATGAACTTTTGACAAGTGTTTGTAGCATCTTTCTTCTTCTAAAGCATGGGAAGCAAATAATGGGTTATTTTTTCCTTCAGATAATTAACTGAAAAAGTGAGGCTGAGGTATCTGATGATCACAGAAAATATTTTATTGCAAATGTTGTGTGCTCCACACAACGAATACCGCTTTGAATGCATGACAAGAGCAAAGAAGATGCACCAAATCACAAGATAAAAAGGGAAATCAAGCCTTTGTTTCTTCTTTCAGAAGCATTAGATCCCTCAATTTCTGACAACATCACACTAGAAGCAAGACTTGGGCGAGTCACTGTGCAAGGCCAAGCTTAAAAACCAAACAGAAGTAGCCATAGTGAAGTGGCTGGGGTGTGACTGGGATGATGGTTAATTCCCGGCCTGAGTGTTTCAGCTCCTTCATTCCACGGTCCTGCAGAGCATCCCTACACCCTGGAACCCCTGCCCGAATTCTGGCTGGTTGCTGTTACCCCCCTTTGTCCTGCTCTTTGCTCCCATGAGCAGACTGCTGATGGAACAATTTCATTCCTGTCCCCCTAAATACCCATTTATCCCTCCAGGCCCGCATACAATGAAAAAGGTAAAGGAAAGATTGTTGTTGGTGTTTAGCTTATTAAAATAAACAATTTAGGGTGAGGCTGTATTACCAGACAATCCTGTCTGTTTGGACACTGAGTTACAATGGGGTCTCATCTCTTGTGCCATATATGTACAGTGGCACGGTGACAGTGTTGAAAGGGTCTGCCACCTGTGCCACTGCCTTGTAGAGTGCTCAGAGCTCCTCCTCCCTGTAAAACATGGCATTATCTGCTCCTGGGTAGCTGTTCCTGAAAAGGGCTGCCTTTACATTGTCATCGATGCACTTTCTCCTCAAATTTTCTCTCAACCAGTGAGTTAAAAAAACCCAAAACAAACCTGAACTTAAAGAAATAAACTATAATATAAAAAAAATAGTTTGTAACTGTCTGGTATTTCCAAAATACCTCCTGTTTGTACTGTCCTGGAGATGTAGTTCGAGGAGAGGATCTGGCACAAGTAATGGGTAGAAAGGGGGAAATGAAAGGTCCCTGTGCTTGCTTAGAGTAACGCTAATACAGGAATTAATTAGTTAACAGCTAATACCAGTCCAATGCCTGGTGAGATGGTACCGTGAGAGGGGCTGTTTTAGTGCAGGATGCTGTGGGCACATCGCAGCCCCGTTTTAGGAAGGCCTGAGCCTGAGCGCTGGAGAAGGTGGAGCCCTCAAGCTTTGATGGTTTAATGCGTTTATTGTGAAGATTCATTACTCGGAACCCGTCCCTCTGCGGACATTGTGTTCCCTGCCCCGCTTGGCTGATCCGCTGGGGTCAATGGGCCCGCGGGGGGGGGGAACGGGCTGGCCCTGGGAGCATCCGGGATGGGACTGCCAGCTGAGAACAGCGGAGCCGCTCGCCCAAGGCCACCCCAAGCTGCAGCTGTAGACGGACAAGAAGCAGCTCAATGCCGCTCCGGAGCCATTTGGTGCCTCCCGGAGCAGAGTCAGGACCCCCGCAGACGCCAGGCAGCAGAGCAGGGGGCACTGGGGCACTTCGCTCTCTGCTTGGCCCGAGAGCCACCTGAGCAGGACAAGGGGCTGCGCCTGGGACAGGGTAGATGTAAAATTTGCTGCACCCTG
>NW_010159410.1:0-2519 GCF_000695765.1 Mesitornis unicolor
AATCACTAAATAGAAAAATTAGTTCTATTTATCTCAAACCAGGATTGATCTGCTTCTGTAGCGTCAGAAATGAGGTTATCCTTCCCCCTCTCTTGGTGGGGAGGAGTGAGGTGATCCCACAGTGGAGGAGAAAATAACTTCTTGCCTTGTACTTTGGAAAGTTTCCCAGAGATTTCACACAGTTACAGGTTTTGCCAGGTTTGGAATTTGGGGGTCAAGATTATTGCAAAGACCCAGGAGGAAAAAGACAGCATCTTCAAAGATTGTTCTTCACCTTCTGGTGACTGAACACACAAAGGTATCCCACAAAGACGTTTCTCATCTCTCTGCATTAGATTGAGAGGACAGTATTTACCTGAAGTATCATCCTCCCAGTTACAAAAAAACAGCTCTCAAAAAGCAAATACTGTGAGGGGAAAAGTTTAGACTAGAGCTCACTTATTTCTTTCAACATGCAGCAGATCAGCCTGTGGTCATATAATTTAGCTACATTTTAGTAGTCCTTCATGAGAACAGCAAAAGACACCTGCCTATTCACTGGACATCTCCTTTGCCTATTTTCAGACTTCTAGAGACCATCAAAGATACAAAATAAACAAAACCCAGGGCTGTTAACAAAACTGCCTGTTTGTTAGCCTCATTCTCTGAATGCTTTTTGCTGAAAGTTAAAAAGAAATCCTTTTTTTTCTTCCTGGAGCAGGAAGCACAGAAATGCCAGACCAAGCCACAGCAAAGTTATGAGAAGCTGAAAACAGATACCTTTGCTAAGAAGCATTAGGCACCCTCAGCCATGGACCTTGCTACCAGATCTGCCTATGCTTTGGCTCTCCAGATGATACCAAGCGGAGGCTGTGCCTCTGCTGTAAACATTTTTCTAGTGGTTTGGGTTTTTTTTTTTCCTCAGAAAACTCTGAAAACTGGCTGTTGTTTGCAAGATCCAGAGCTGAAAAGCAAGGCAGCAAGTTGCTTCATTGATAAATTTATGTTTGGAGCTTCAACTACTTTCAGATAAAACAAGTAGTGCATATGACAGTGAGTCCTGTCAAGCAGCAAAGAAATCTTAAGCCTAGAATAAAACAACCCACATACTTCTCTGTTATTTTTTTCTCCTTCAGAGTTCTGTATTGATTTTATTAAGCTCTCCCAAGACATAAAATTGCAGCAAGCACAAAGGGTATTTTACAGGAACCGGGTATCTACCATGCTCTTTAAAAATATTTTTCCCTCTCTTTCACCCTGTGTAGTCTCACATTTAACAGGTTTCAATGTTTCTGTTTTGTTTGGCACTGGTGGATGGCAGCAGAGGGTGTACTCAGTGAAATGGGACACCAAAACTGCCACAGCTGATTGAACTGTGAAACTGGGCAGGAAAATAGGTGTTTCCTAATGCAAATAGAGTAGGCACTGATATTTTAAAATGAGTTGACCATTGATATTGGAAAGAAATTTTATTTTACATGACATTGCCACAGGTTTTGCAAATTACTAGGAACATTGAAAACTGACTATCTTGCATTTAATAATTTTTAAATTAAAAATCAAATGTGAAAATGTGCCCTGAAATTAGAGACCACTGTATGTCAGGTGATTTATCTTAAAATTTGTAATGCAATAAAAGAGGATCAGATAAACACGGGTGTAGCCTCTGCCACAACTAATAATGTAAAATGACCTCTTTATCATTTGTCATTCCCTTAGGCAGTATACAAAAGACATAAAAAAGAACAACGCATGCCTAAAAAAAGAGGAGCTTGAAAGCAGTGCATGTCGGATATTTACTTGTCGTGGTTTATAAAGTTGCTCTATCACCCGATACCTCCTCCCTACCCGGGGAGGAGGGTTGGGAAAAGGAAAGGAGATTCATGGGTTGAAATAGAGATAGATTTAATAAAATAACAACAATAAAACCTAATATTAATAACAATTATGATATAAAATACACAGAGTTATTCTCAGCAAATATTGTCGGGGAGTAGGCCTCTGGGGTAGGATGGTAGACAAGTCCCTCTCGAGATGTCAGCCATGGAAGAGGGAAGAGGAAGAAGGAGAAAGAGGGCCATCCCCAGCAAACTCCCCAATTTATAGTGAATGTGATGTTTATGGTATGGTACAGTACTAATTGGTCAGCCTGGGGTCATCTTGGGGTCAGCTTCCCTGGATTTCTGCTTCCTCCAGCCTCTGCACCTGTTTATCTCAAGACTGCCAAAGACCTTGATCATCACATACCAGCTTTAGCTGCAAAACTATAACAAAATGTCTCAGCACTTTGTTCCAATAAAAGAGAGTGTTGTAGTCCTTACAAAATCAGAGTTTGTGTGTTTCTCAAATTCTGTCCCACTAAAGCAGTGCATTAGTCTAGGTTATTAGTGAGTTGAGTAGATTTGCTTATAAACACAGGTTACTTTGTGGGTAGGGAAATGTGAGAGAGAAAGTGTTTTCAGAAATAAGAAATCTCTTTTAAAGGCACAATGTTGCTTTTCTGGTATACACAATGTCGTGGTTTAGGCCCAGTGCATAAC
>NW_010159411.1:0-23811 GCF_000695765.1 Mesitornis unicolor
AAAGATAATTTAAAGATAAATTATACTATTTAAATAAAATAAATGATAAATTGATAAATTACCATATAAATTTTAATGGCAATAGGGAATAAAGAAGTAAACCAGGAGATTATCTTTTAATAAGTGAGCTTAAATTACGGAAATGCTGCACTTAAGCAAGTGTATCTTTTAAACTTTAAAAACACAGATCGTACTTGAAACTAACTAAGGTTTTCTTGCCCCTAATAGCTTTTGTTTCATATAAGAAAAGCACTGTTAACAGCCTTTTCTGAGTTTCAGAGATACTTATGTTCTTAGGAAATATTTGCAATAGTTGTTTGCAGAGAGCATGCAGATACTAACATCGAATAATAGACATTAAAGAAAAAATGTGATAAGTCTGAAATAATATTCTCAGAAATATTGATGGACTCATTTTTATGCTATACAGATTTTCTCCTTATTATTAGCACACTGTCCTGCAAAAGGAAGCAGTTTAGTAGAATTTCCTTGTTAACACCCTTGTGAACAATGCCTCTCAGGGAACATGTTCAGACAAGCAAAGAAACCTTGTCTTCCTAGTAAGCAATTTGTCAAACAGAATGATACCTTGATTGTGACCCACAATTCCTTGACTTTTTGCAAAAAGGCTTTCTACCCCCTTGTGCTCTAGTGGGATTATAATACTGTAATGAAATATAATATTGTTGGATGTAGTATTTCACCCCTACATAACAACAAAATGTCTTTAATACTTTTCTTTTGCATGAAAGTGGGGAACTGGCAAGAAAAGCATTAGTGAAATTAATAAACAAGATAGTTAAGAATGTCAAAGCCTCTACAAAAATCCACTTGTAGTTCCTGTTCCTAAAACGCTCTGGAATTGCTGTCTTTGCATAGGCAAAAGTTGGGATTAGAATCTTCCAGGGCAGAAATTAGTACGCTTTCCCATGTACCAGTGAAACATTCACTATGATGAAGGCAAAATCAGCGTATGTTTGTGCAGTTCAGAAGTTCTGATGAGACTCCCTCTCTGTGAACAAGAGCAAAAAATGTCTAGTCAACATGAGTCATAGAAAGCACATGGCCCATGTTCAGGATGTGTACATTTGTAAGCAAAATGCCAGTAACAGAAAAGCCAACCAGTCCATAAGTGGATAACATTGGGAGCAGATGCAGTCCCTCACTTCTTCCAATTTATGCTTTATGTTCTACAGTAAAATTCCACTCAACAATATTGTCACTCCCCGTCCTCAGCTTCAGCAATTCGCTGCTTCTTCCTTCACATTAACAATGAACTGGAGAGAGCTATGCAACTGAGAGAGGCATTTCTTTCCTGATATATTTGTTGTCCTATTTTAGGCATCTATGATAGATGGAAGCTGTTCCTCTGAAGGAGAAATATAGACATGTCTTAAGATTAATTAATGCATCGATGTTAAATGGTTAATTTTAATTGATTGTTGGAGTGTTGTTAGAATATGGGACTGACTCTTCTGGTGACTCAAACTTAAGGGCAGCTCTTGGAATTTCTGGTTGAATTTTAGTCTATGTCCAATTCAGTAGCTGGGAGGCAATATCCTCATGGAACCTATATAATTATGGACTGTGTATATGTCTGTTACATGTGCTCTGCTAACCTTTTTTTCTTCCTGAAGGAGGTGAATTTTGGCATATTTGATTGTACTAATGGAAATATCCTTCAGGGACTGGAATTTTTCTTGTCCCAAATCATGATACCAGCACTTAAAACCCAACAGGTAATCAAATTGCTAGGTTTTTTTCTCAAGAACACGTAGAAGTAAGGCAAGTGGCTACTGCAGTCCTGTTTGTGCATCAGCTGAACGTAAAACAGAGGATGCAATAAGATGCAAGTCTAATATAGGCCTTTATGGGAGTAATGCAATTTATGTGTGTTTGAAATTCATATAGTTATTGTTTATTTTCAAGCAATAGCACCAGCTGTAATGCTTAAGACAAAGGAGAACATAGCATAGCAGCCATACCAAGATAAAACTGTGATGACTTAATTAAGCCTGAATTGAAAGAAGTGTCAAGTCCTTCTGGCAGCAGAAAGGATCAGTTCATGATTTGATTCTAGAAGGTGGACAGCAAGCCCTGTATCACAGCCAGAGTATTCAGCTTCTTTGAGCTGTCCTTGTTCTGTGGCACTCACAAAGCACCACAGCTGGTTCTGTTGCCTCCAGAAGTGCAAATATAATGAAGCTCAGTGTTAGTCGAGAATGATTGTTTCTTTTGCTGTTACCATATGCTGATAGTTGGACTCAATGATCTTAAAGGTCTTTTCCAACCAAAATCATTCTATATTACCATTTTCTCTCACCCAGGAGCAGGGAAGGAGATCAGAATCTGTTTTCTCTATTCAGAGAGAGCCAATGAGACTGAAAAAAGACAGTTCAGTGTGAATACAGTGAGAGCAGAGAGACATTTTTATTTATTGAGAGCCTCTTGCTTGTTTGTTTCTTGTCTAACAGGATAATTAAATCAATGCACTTTTTAAAGTATTTATGTTATAGTACAGATAAGTGTATTTTAAAGGGCATACTGATAAATCTTTATATGCTGCCATACATAGGAAATATGTTTCTAATGAAAAATAAGATACCTTTTGTGTTCAAAAAACAAAGGAAGGTGTGACCCTTGATTTCCTTTTTTTTCCCCATAAACCATAAAATAATCAGAACTGGGGTGCTGTGAAAGAAGGCTTGAAGAACAGCCAGATACAAGACTTTCTATATTCAGTGGATAAATTTGTGGGTACTTTGTCATCATCAAGACAGAATATAGAAGATAAAGTTCAGCTTACAAAAGCAGACATTGATACTTATATCAGCAACTTACAGAACCCATCTGACTACATAACTGCAGGTAATTCCTACAGCAGTGCAAACACAATGATGCTGTTTATAAAATCAATTTTATGTCATTAGTAAAAATTGACTTTGAAGAATTAATTCATCTTCCCTGAGCTGCATACATATTTCTGTTTACTCTTGCCAGGTTTCTGACTGTGTAATCATAAAATCATCAATCATTTGTCCATCCTTTAATTTATAGATCTTAAAGGATTAGGTCGTTCCTTGATATATCATGTACGCTGTGGCCTGTGTTCCTCCTAGTTTGCTGGCCAAGTAGTTGCTGAGTAAAGCCATTTAATAGTGTGTACACTCTTCACTTTCTTTGATACTGGGGAAACCCTCTCCCATATTAAGTTTGGCTCTGAGGGCTGTAATTCAAAACAAGATGTATTTATAAAAATGGATATATACACACACACACACATTTATGTATATATAGGAAAAAGAGTAGTTATGTATCTCTGAACAATAGCTTTCCACCATTTCTTATCACCATGACATGGTTATTCAGAGTGAAATAATGCCAAACCAGTCAATGCTTCTGCTATCCCTCTTGATCCTACATGACCCTATAGCAGGAGAGCTTCCACAGAAGAAGTAGTGGCAGTGGTTGAGGCAATAAAGTTATATTGCTGGACAAGTTTATTAGATCCATTTAGTAGTACAAGCTCGATGAGTCCTAAATATAATGCACCAAGTGAACTGGGCTCTTTCAGCTGCTAGGCCAATCTGAAAGATGTACTGACCTGTGAATTAGAGGAGGTTTTTGTGACTGTTCATAATGGTGTCTGGTACATGGTGCTTTTAATGTGGAATAGGCTGCAGTAACAGAAAGAGATAAATGTAAAGTAAGCCTTTACTTACAAAATACAAGCAGAAAAATAGACATGTAATAGTTAATGCATTTGCTAGACCTCTGAAACATGATTCTCCCAAAACCACATTACTATTTTTTTCCTTAAGAACTCTGTATTTTTAACAGTTTCTGTTGCAAAGGATATGCAATAGTAACAGTAGGTAGATACAAGTATGTGTGTGCATATTGTTGTTACAGCCTTAATCTTTTCCTGGTGTTGGTCAGGGATGTGAATACACTCAGCTTACAGAGATTCTCAGTTTGTTTGCCAAGAACATTTAGCTTTTGTAATTAAAAATCTGTATTTATTTCTTGTTATTTATGAGACTGTTCCATTCTATGATTTTGAAGGCAGTAACACAGAGGTCACTGAGAAACTTGAAGAAGTGGTCATAATTTGGATCAAACAGATCAGACAAATTTTAGTGGAGAGTGAACAAATGAGAAGAGAGGCCGATGACATTGGTCCATCTGCAGAGCTGGAACACTGGAAGAAAAGAATGTCATCATTTAATAGGTTAAATCCCTGCATTATTTCTCACAGAATCTAAAAAAAAAAAAAAAGCAGCTTTTTAAAAATAATTGTAAACATTCATTCCAAAAAGAGAATTAAATGTGTTTCTTTCTTCAAAGCCTTTTAGATGAGATCAAGAGTTCAAAAGTAAAGAAAATTATAAGTATTCTTCAGGCAGCAAGATCAAAGACATTAAAGCAGTGGAAAGAGCTGGTAATTACAGTGTTTTAATAAAAGCTTTAAATGAGTACAGTACTGTATTTGCGATACACATGGAACTGAACACAATGCTAAAAATAGTTTTGAGTGTTTATGCTGGTTTTGTACTGTGGTTTATTATCTGTTTGTTGAAACATGCAACACTGAGGATTCTGAAGTTAAGATGATTTGAAAAGAAGTCAATGCTTCTGTAATGTGTCTTTCATTAACGTAGTTGGCAGAATGGTTATACAAAAATAAAGAAATGCAGCAATACAACATTCTTCTGTCTCCAGCTGTACCTTGTGCAGGTCAACTGTAGAGATGTCTGAAAGTTCATCATATTGCTTTTAGAATTATTGACAGCTGGGTTTTTGTGGCATAGCTGCTATGTGAGACAGGTGGATATCTGTAATGTAAACTTATCAGGTAAAATTGTAGGCAAGCCAGAAAATAAGCTGTAGACTGTGTACAGCCAGTCAGACACCCCCAAACATCAGAATGTAGATCTCCTAGCACTTACGAAGGTATTCTACTGTTTTGAAAATAGAGCAGGAAAACAGTATCACCTTACTGAGTTTTTTATTTTCTGCTTAGCATATTTGCAGACTTTTATGATAAATGGAATTTGGATGAGAGTGTCTGTACACTGCCAGTACAAGCCAAGGATGACGAACTAGATTTCTTTCTTCATACAGAATTGCCTCCTAAGTACTAGATAGTTCCACCTGTTATGAACAGAAGAATACATGGGCACTGGTTATGAACTCATTTACCCTAACAAGTGTTTATTAAAAAATGATGAGAAACACCCTGGAACATTTCAGGGATCTTGTCTAGGTTCTGTAGAATGGGTACCACGCTAAAATAATTCTAAAATCTGACTCAGATTATCAAAAACACACTACTGTATTTCCATCAGGAAGAAAAAACTTTGAGAGTCAAAGTACAGAGTTCCTCTAAATCACATCCAAAATGTTGCTGATTGCCAGGTAGCTCTTACCAATTTTTGTATGTAAAAGCAGTTATTTCTTACATAAAGAAGTGGCTTATTTGAGAGAACTTCTGTGAGAAAATGTTTGCAAGATGTCATCACAGTCTTGTGATAGCATGCACTGTAAAAAGGCAAGAACCTGTTCAGTAACTTTTAACAGTATTTTTTTTCTTCCCTTCAGGATGGTAATATAACAGTTGCTGCCAATGAAGCTAAAGACAACGTGAAATATTTATATACATTGGATAAATTCTTTGGTCTGTTTGCCAAAGCGTCACCTGTAAGTAGTTCTCCAAAGGTGTTTAACATGAAATTCAGAAAAGAAAGAAAAGGCTTTTACTGCTGAAAGAAAGATTTTTCTCCTTTCAGTATTTAACTTTTGTGCTTAATGATTAGTGGACAGCTCGACTCTATTGACATTAGTGAACTGAGTTTACAGATTTTGAATAAGCCATAGATAATACTACTTTTCGTGGAGGTGGCAGTTGTCACTCCAGAAGATAGGGGGTGAGAAAAATAAGCGAAAGATTGTTTTTCCAAACCTGATATTGAACTAAATTGTCTTTGTGAGGTTGAGCCTTACATGTGGTACCTCTTCCTGCCTCCATGCTTCAGTTAGCAGTTACTTATGATTGTTTTAATGCAAGTATCATAAAATGATCTTAAGCCTTCAGTTGAGCTGAAATTGGGCAGCTTCCACTTATTTTACAGTTTAAAACTGTTTCTTTTGGAAGTAGCATATGTTTACTTTCATCCTGGTTCAAATGATAAAACTTATTTTCATAAGCATGTGGGTCTCAGATTTGGGTTTTTTTTTTGGAAAGAATGAATTTTAAAGATATAGCCACCAGGCAAAACTGTCTAAGTGTACATGGTTCAGAAGATTTACACATAATCCATCTGCTTACAGATTTTCTAAATATTGTTTTCAAAGCTTGAACTCTGAATCCATTGTGCTATTTTACACTGCTTTTCTTCTGCAAATATTCACTGTTCTACTATATTGCGCTTGAATTTTAGATACCATACTTTTATCCTTTCTAGACCAGTCACTATCTCTTGTTCTAGATTCTCAGTATATCTGTCTCACATCCATTTCTGTGGAATATTTCTGGGACAGAAAACTCTGTAGTTCAGTATCCTCAGTAGATTATTGTTGCCTTGCTTTTCCCTTCTGGATCTCTCTTCTCTACAGATCCAGGCAAAATGAGCAAAGGACAACTTTCTTCTTGTCTTTCCTAAAGCAGGCCAACTCTTTTGTATGTGTATGACTTCTTTTCCTTAGGTAATGTATTTCTTTCCAGAGCATACTACGGCATCTTCATATACTGGAAGCTATGACCAAGAAGAGTACAGCCTCTGTTTTTCCTCTGAAAAATCCCACTCTGGAAGAAGGCCTATTAATTTATTCATTACTCATTCCTTATGTTTTTTCTCTTGGTCATATTGTGTTATGTCTCAGCAAATGAGTTGGGTGGTCCAGTGCATAATGAGATGTGTGCAAGAACAATTATTTACAATCAAAAAGTTGTTTATCCACTAACAAATGTATTCTCAGAGCTGTCACATTTTCCATTGTGTTATTTTTTAAGAAATTTGAATTGCTGACTTTCCTATTTTTTTCCTATTGTAGGTAACAATGATGGAACACGTACCCAGTTTAATGAATACTGTCTGTATGATTTACTGTACATCACCATACTACAACACATCAGAGTGCATGACATCTCTTCTTCTTAAAATCACTAATCAAATGATTAACACATGCAAGACATATCTGTGTGAAGGTGTTTCAAAAATCTGGGATCTAGACAGGTGATAGAATTTAAATAATTTCATCTTATTTTGTTAACACTAGAATTAAAATTATAGATTAGTCATCAAGATTATTAAAAGGTAAATTTAAGTTTTCCATTGTCCTACCAAGCACTGATGCCCACGTTAATTTTAAGCTCATAACTACTCATTTCATGTAGAATTAAGTACTCTGCAAAAACAAATTTAGTATGTGTTTTGAAAAAACCTGTTATTTAAAAGTGTGTAATGTATATCAGTATACAACACTCAATATTTTGTCCCCATGGTTTTTCTAGACCAAAGCACACTTGAACTATTATAACTGGGAGCTAAGGTTCTTCATAATGAAACTCTGAGCACAGACTAGCAAATTTCTATCTGAGATTTATATTTTGCTATTAGTGGACAGGAAAGCCAGTTTGAGGAAGGGGACAATATATACCAGGGCTAGAATTACAATTCATAGAATACCAGGTTGGAAGGGACCACAAGAATCATCTAGTCCAAACTTTCAATGTAAAAGTGTAGTTTAAATTCAATTGTACTCTGTTTGAGGCAAAGTAAATGAGTGATAGAATAGGACTCAGACTTGTATTTTCTGAGTATTCAGTAGAGAATGCTGTATAAGCAAATACATGAAGAGCGTTAATGGTGTCAATGAGGCACCTTAAATTTGAAAAGCTAAAATTACTGTACGTTTGCTAGTTAGACATGCCTAAGACTAGTTTTGTTCTTCCTTTCTGTTGTTCTTCTTACAGCTATTAGTATAGCAAGAGTCCCTGGTTTTCAGCAAATGTTAGGCGCTATACAGAAAATGAACAAAAAGTTTGCCTCTGCACTAAGGAGCTTGCAATCTTAAGCATAAGAAGAGTTTGCAATCTGAAATATAAGTGAATGGTGAGATCGGGGGAGGAAAAAGGGATGGAGAATAAACAGCAATCATTCAGGTTTGGTCAGCTGAAATGACAGTGTTTCCAGCAAATCTTGTGATGCCTTGAGATGTTTTATAGCATCACTGCCAGAAGAACTAAAGGAAATATTTCAAGGAAGGGACAAGTTAGCTGCTCTATGGCTACTTGCAAGGAGCTGCTTCTAAGTGCTACATACAGCATAAGTGGAAGCACAAAAGTGTTTGTATGAAACTTAACAAATGGGTGGTGAATGCTGATGTCGCTGGCAGAACAAGTCTATCTGAAGGATGAGAAGTTACACGGAGATAGCCTAGGAAGAACACATAATATAAGAACAAGTAGTTTATTTTCATGAAAAACAGAAGGGGCAAACCACAGAGAAGGGTTAAGATAAGCGCAGCATCTAAAGTTATCAACTAGAAAAGTAATGATTGCAAAAGTCTCTTGAAAGAGAATAAATTGCGTAAGATTATGGTTACTGAAGTGAGAAGGAAAAGGTGTTACAAGCTTCATCAAGACATCGATAGTCAGGATGTCTGTGCTTAAATTCCAGCTAAGTTGAAGGTGACACTGAGGTAACAGGCTAGGAAAGTAAAAAGTAAATTTAACAAATAATTTTGTTTCACCCTGTATTTTGGTGTGAGTAAAGGCAAGTTTTCAAAAATTACCTGTAACCGATTAAGTAATATGTTTATTCTAAATAATAAATTTAAATAAAAGTAGAATACATAATTTTTGTTTGTTCTAGCTGAATTTATTCTTTAGATATTTGTCATATGTACTTATTTGCTGCTGCTGTCCCTGCAAGAGTTTCTCTCTGTCCCAGTTAGTGGTTTCCATCTGTAAATCATTTTAATTCCCAGTGATCTTTTGGAAGACAAAAGGGAAAGCCAAAATTGAGCAATGTCTTGGGTAAATGTCTTATGACTGATTTCCATGCCTCATCTGTGTATCTCCTGTATAGTAGTACCTCAAGGTTAATGAACAATTGCATATAAGATGAAACTATCTGCGGCCTTAGGAACTGAGATCTTCTTGGTGTGCCTTTGTAAAGAAGGAAGAATTTCCTCATGCTTACTGTAATCTTGAAAAATACCTTTCCAGCCTTGTCTGTTTAGAAAAAAACCAAAGAAACAAATGAAGAAAAGCCCATCAGCAATACCCAGTTTACAGAAGATGAGAAAAGACCAAACTGCAGGCACTCAGTAGCCAGGGTTTACCTGATTTAAATCCTTTTCCGACTATACTGTGAAAGTCTTGGGTTGATGGCAATAAAACCTAAACTTCCAAATATCCAATCTATGTAACAAATTTAAAACAAAATCTTGTAATGTAATCCTCCTATTTTGAATATTTTTCAGGTAATGTATAATTTTGTGTTCATATTTTGCAAAGTTGCATATCTGACTGAAATGTTCGATTTTTCTTTATATTCTTTTGAAGACCTCCTTAGGATGATTTTCTGTCTTTGATTTTTTCCTCAGGCAAGAATTGCTAAAGAGAATACAACAATGCATTTCCCTCAAAGAACAGTATCAAACATCCTTTCAGAGAATTAGGGAGGAACTAAAGGAAAATCCAAATTGCAGGCAATTTGATTTCAGGTAAATAATTCACTCTAATATTGAATCATATTAATTTATACAATTTATAAATGAGATGTCATTATACATGCTGGCTAGCAGAAAAGCTAAATGTGCAATGAAAATGTAGTATTTAATATAATCAGAACAACACTTTGCAGAGGTGGAGGTTTTTTATTCAGTTTTATTCAGGTTTTTGCTACTTGTTGATTTAACAGACATCCAAGAGGACTTCAGGGGGATTTATGTATGTGTTAAATTAATTCATATGTTTATGTATGGTCTGAAATCCCAACAAATTTGATTCATGAATATAAGTGAAAAGATTTACTTGTATTGGCACTTAAATAATGGGACATTTCTTAGTATTGTACATTCGCATTTTGATCTCTTGCAAATGCCTTATTTAACAGAGTAACTCCTATAAAACATAGCAAAGGCTTTTAATTGACATCTATAAGGATTAAGCATTTTTTGGTCTATATCCATTACTTTAAGGTAGTTTTTACTTCATTTTTAATTATTACAGCATAGATATTTTTAATATTGGAAGCAGTTATAGAATAACATATGTGGGTTAAATGTATGTGGTTAAGTCTATTACAAAAAGATCTGCATAACCCCTCCGTTGCTTTTTCATTGTTAGTGAAAACTACATATTTGGAAAATTTGATACATTCTGTAAACGCCTGGAGAAGATTTCAGATATGAGCAATATTATGGAAAGCCTTTTAGCTTTCCAGCATATAAAAATAGAAGGTATTGAAGAGATCAGTACTCATTACCAGAGCATTGCTACAAACACCAAATCCAAACAGTATGATATTCTGGATCACAGAAAAAAAGAGGTATATATTCAGTACTTGTCTGACAATCACACCCTTAATTCTGTGCTTTTCACTGGAGTTATGCAAAGAAGATTAGTTTTGTTAACACTACTTATAGTATTTTGTTGTAATAATACTTTCGTATCTTTTAATACAATTTGGAAGTGTTTGGGTAAATTTGGCTTTTATTTCAAATGGTTCTGTTAGTTTTTGATAAGCTAGGTTTTGTGTGATAGGTAATGCTACAAACAGCTTTTCCTAAACTTGTTTGTTTTGAGATGCGTGTATTTTGAACTGCAGACTGAAAACTAATTCAGCCAGGTTAATGCATTGAATACAGTTTAGCTAGTTGCAAGAGTTACTCAGTGTTACTGAAAATACTTAGTGGAATAGGAAAGGCAGTATTATGGTAAAGGTAGCAAAGTCATTTAGGTGAACATTTTACAGGGAGAAATGAATGGTATCACCCTCAGTGCTGAGTAGGGTGGTAAAAACTAAAGTGGCTTTTCAAATGCTTCAGACTCATATTTTAATACATCCTGCACATGCTGGAATTGAGCTGGGGTTTCGAGCTGTAGCCTGCTTGCTTACAGGATTGATAGCCTCACAATACAAGTGCTAGAAATGTTGACTTACTCCTGCCTTCCTGAACTGTAGCTTGCAACTCTCAGGAACTTTCCTTTAAACTTTTAAGTATAGAGTACTTTTGGCTTTCTTCTAACTGGCTGAAGGCTTACATTTCTGTAATATTTGCTCTGTGGTTCTTTTCTGAAAGAGAATCTGTACCTTGAATTTGAAGTTGTTTAAGAAGTGAGCGGCTTTTCTACACCTAAATGGTTGGAGCAATATGTATTACGGACTATCTTCCCAAGCTTATGGAGTGCTTTCAAACCGCATTGTTCTCTGCCTTTGCTTCTCCCCTATCTACCGTAATATATTTTATATAGTCTCCAAATACTTTTCCCTGGTAAACTCTAATGAGTCCCTATATCCTAGGCAAAAACCTCTCAGTCTGTAAGGTGCTCTAGAGAGCCTGCCCGTTTCCTCATCTTAATAGGTTTCATACCTGGACAGTGAGCTGAGCGCTCTCCTGTGGCAGTGCTGGGAGCAGCTGGTGAGTGTGCTCCGTTCTCTCTGATTAGGTTATTAGATTTCCTCTGCCTCTCCTTGTTCCTCTGTGCTCCTTTGTGTTCATGAAGGTGAGGCTTTAATCACATGACATAACATTTACTTTCTGTTTGCTTTGCTTAGAATGTAAATATCTTTGTTGCTGCTGTTGTCCCTGTTCTCCTTAATTCAGTGCTGAGCACTTGTACTGGGCAGATAAAGCAAATTCCCCAGAAACTCAAGGAAAATAATTTTGTATTAAATGAAAGCGATACTATAGATTATTTTTTTTTCTTTTACCCTTTCTAGTTTGAAAAAGATTACCTTGAATTTAAGAACCAAACTGCAGCATTGTATGAGTCCATACAGGAATTTGTAGATTCGTGGTTTGAAAAGACTGTAACTGTAAGTACTTTTACAGGTGCAAACCCCTTGTTCTGGTGCTCAAAATGACTGAGTACCCACAGCTCCTATGGAACTATTTAATTACCACTAGTGTTCTGTACTGTTCTGGTGGCTGCCTGAGAAAATACGGGTAACATCAAAACTATTACAAGCTCTGAAAGTTGCTTGCAGAAGTGCTGAACATAATGTTCATTGTTACTTGATGCCAGTTTTATATTCCATCTTTCCTTACCAATTTTATAGCAGTAAATGCTCCGTCCTCCTTTCTAGACTGAACAGATGCTGGGACTTCTGATGAAGCTTGAACAAATAGGAGAAAATCGCATTGATCTTAATGAGAAGTATACTATTGTCCTTCAGCAGTACAGCGAAGACTTAGAGTTTGTTCGAAAGCTCTACCAGAAGCAAAAAGAAAATCCACCTATACTGCGTAATATTCCACCAGTAAGAATGAAATAAATGAGAAAGAAAAAAGACTTTGCTTCTTGACTGTTTTTAATTTAATGGAAATATAACCTCATGTATTCTGTGTTTTAGGTAACAGGGAAGATTATGTGGGCTCAGCAGTTATACAGAAAGATTGACCAACCAATGACAGTCCTTAAAAAGAAAACCACACTTTTGAAGGTTGGAAATTAGCAGAGGAGGATTTATGCTAAGCTTTCAAGCATGTTATTAACAGACATTATTTATTTTTATACTCCTAAGTTCACTTTCATAGCAACTTGTATTCAAGCTCATCCAACAGGATAGGTGTTAGTGTTTGCTCCAGGATCTGAATTCTGTTTTGCAGCATTATTGTTCTGCAGCTCAGGACAGTTACTTCCCTTGAGGTGTTCAGCTGATGATTTAGGCTAGTGGTTTTTTCCCCTTCTGGGACTTGACTCATGTTAATTCTGATAGGAACACTGGTGGCCATATACCTAAATTTAGAGCTTTTTATCTGCTATGCTCTGTAATGAAGAGGACTGAGATATTTAACCCCAAGCACTAGCCACACTTCATGAAAGAATACAATTTTTATAGTTTTCTCAGTGAGACATCAGTGCCTTGTATAGGTCATAGTATAGAGTTTGTTTTATGGGCAAGACTGGGAGGAAAAATCAGGAAAAGTTATGTTGTTTCAAACAGTTAAATACTTCTAAATAATTGAATTCCTAAATGTATTTCTATGTTTCTGTGTCTTGTCTTATCTCTAAAATAGCATAACTTAAAGCTTTCTCTTTGTTTTGTTTCCAAATGGTAGTGAGGAAAAGCCTTGTGGAGGATACTTCTACTATGTTAGACTCATTGAATTGATTATAGGGTGTTTGCTTTTTTTTTCTCCCTCTCCCTTGAATTGCAGACACTGGAAATGAAAAAGGTTGTTAAAAGTTACAATAAAATGGCTGCAGTTCTTCTGGAATTTGAAGTTATTTATCATAGAGCTTGGTGCAGGTTTGCTGACCAGGCTAGAAATGCTCTGCATGCTTCCTTACTTGCCAGGCACCCAGAAACCAAGGTGAATGTGATTTATACTTTGTAATACTGTTGCATTGTTTAGTATTACATATGCTACTTTAATCATATCATGGATAGAATAGCACAGCACTAAAAAAAATCTTAATAGAGTTAAAAAATGAACTGCTCAAATTGGTGTACTTTTTTCTTCTTTTTGTGTGTTTGTGGTACAGACTTCATAATGTCTCTTCTTTGTAAGGCTTCTGCCTCTTTCAGGGCATAAAAGATGCAGTAGCCAGCAAATACAAATCTATTACTTAAGAATTAAACTTAGGAAGTCACAGGAGCCAAGTGGTTAGGGCACAGTGAATAATTCACAGGAAATTGAATCACTGTACGATACTGATTGATGATGATACTGATTGACGATACTTTGGAAAATCCAAATATTTGTAGAGGAGGATAAATATCTGTGTAAAACCATGGGTATGCATTCTGAAAAACTTCTCTAGTCATCTACATCTTGTTATATATTCCAGTTATATCACACTACATGTGACCGCTAAGCTGCTGCCTTATTTTCTGTTTCTTTTTTTCCCCGCCCTGTGCTGCTACATGAAGGAGTTACTTGTAAACTTGGACCCAGTCGTCCTGGAAGTACTTTATGAAACAAAATACCTGAAAAAAATGCATTTTGAAGTTCCAGGTGTTGTTCTTGGCTTGTGTGCAGATGAAGAACAGATTAAAAGACATCAAATGGAGTGAGTGAATGCTGTTTGGATTTGATTCTCATTTGCAAATGGGAGTGCCTAGCTTTGGCTCTGTTGCATATGCTTTTGATTTGTTATAATTTTTCTCTTTGATGGAGTTTAACTGAAATTTAATTACTTTCCCCTGCATTTTTATAGCAATATTGGTAACATGCAATTGTTTCTACCTCCACAATTATCTCATTACTAGAAAAAGTCTACATGCTTTTGTTTTGTTACTGCAACAGCTGCTCTATAAGTGGGAGTTTTAGGTAGTGCTAAGGCATCTATACACTATAACATAGGGATTACACTCCAAAATATTACAGTTAACATCAAAAGCTTTTTTCTGTTAGAAAAACAAGCTGGAATTTACCACTTGTTTAAGGCACAACCCAAATATTTGTATAGGTAATACATCACCTAAGTTATAATTTGCTCTCAATCAGAGAGCAAAATATGTGTTGTATATCTGAAATAACTTCTATTTATTTAAAATAATTCCTTTATGCTGTTTAGAATAGTTCTGTGCTCCTAGAAGAGTTCTTTTCATTCTCGGGGATGTTGATTGTTAATTCTCTAACTCACTAAGCAAAGATGATAGGTCTTTAAAAAGTCATCCTTTGTGAGGAGTGTTCTTTGGGTAGTTTTTAAGCAGAAGTGGACAAAAAGGGACAAAGTTCAAAGAGGTTCATAAAGACTTGAATTCAACCCCTCCTCCCTTTTTCTGTTGTTAAAGCTTTTAGTCTTTCACTCTTATAATATCTCATTTTTCATTAATTATCTGTGGAGTGTTTTACAACAAACTAAGCTAAAATTTCTTATGTGCAAGGCAAACCTGTTGTGCTACATTCCTCTAAAAAGCAACAACCCCAAATTTTGCCATCCAAGAGAAACAAAAAAATACAGAAAACGTTTGCAATAAAGAAATAATTCAAACAGCTTCTACTCTAAAAAAGACTTCAGACTGACTCCCCAAGCAAAGAAGGAATATTCAGAGCCTGTAGATTTTTGCTTAAGCACCACTAAATACCACTTTTGGGTATATTGCAAATGGTTGATCTCAGTATATGGATTGTATCAATGATGTTTAAAGCCATGGTTTTAATCTGGCACAGAGCACAGCTATTGCTTTTTTTTCAGCAGTTCTTGTAAGAACTCATTATGTATCTGACTTCTGAGTTGCATTCACTTCTAAGTCTTGTTTATGCAGCTTCACTACTAGCTTCATTTTCATGGAAATGTAATGGTAAGTTTCATTCAGAATTTGGCCTTTTTTTCTCTGGCATTTTGTGTCCTCAGTGGTTTGGATCTAGCTTATAAGCAGTGTCATTTCATACTATGTCTTGTGAGATAAGAAGAAGGGAACAGAAATACTGTGTTTTCAGTTTCCTGGGTTTTTCTACTGTAACTAATTTTGCTTGGAAGAAAGTTTCTCCAAATCAATCACAGTCACTTTACTGAAGGTACTTATTTCCCCAGTCTGGTTCTGCTGTTAGTAGAAAGAGGCTTAGTTTGAGCTAGGAAGAGTTCTTATTTTTAACATGAGGCCAGAACTTGCAAATCTTATTAACAGAAATGTGTCCAAACTTCTGTATGTTTCATATCTCTGAATTAAACATAGTCTTAATGTGATCGTCTCTTGCAGACTCCAGAATCTATTGGTCAGTTACAGAGAGCATCTGAATGCGATTCCGGTTATGCTGAAACCACTGATGAAACCATTCATAGGACAAGTGGAGGATGCCTTTACTCCGGGCCTGATGCAGTTGTCATGGACTTCTTTGAACATCAATAAATGTATGTAGTACGAGAAGAAGTGGTGAACTGTTGATGCTGTTAGGTGGTACTGGTCAGATATTTCCTTGTCAGTTTTAGGAAGAACACTTCATCTTATGAGTGAAGTATCTCTATTGTGCAGTTGTTAATCTGTGACTGTGCCATGAGGCTCTGACCAGTGCTTAAGGCAGGGCTGGCCACCTTTTAGCTTTACTTGACCTTTGCCTGACCAGAGCACAAAAAACAATGGCAAGTGGTTTTTCATATTTGATTTATACATCTAAAATGAATTTTTGTTTTTGGTTTGCACAGTTTAGCAAAGCATCATAAGGAAAGTCTTTACATTATTTATTTATTTATTTATTTATTCCTTTAGGTACTCTCTGCACTATGTTAAGTATCTGAATAGCTCTATTTCAGGTTTTAGTGGTTCTTTGGAATGTTTGCTCTGGTGATAAGGTAGAGGTTATCCAGCAAGAGTATCTGGGCTACCTCCTATTTCCTGCTGCTGCAGCTAGAATGAAATCACCCCCAGAAAGGAATGCTTTTCTTAAGTGTATGCATCATAGCTTTTTAAGGATGTGCAGTGTGTAGTGTGCCCTGAATGCATGTTGGATACTTACAAACTAGCTATTGGTTCACCAGCAATGTGCGGAACTCACTATGCATGACCTTAATGTCTTAAGTGCCTTTTTTCCTTTGAATATGTAGAATTATGGGGCCAATGATTGCCTTCTAGACTAAAACTCGGGAGAAAAGGTGAATGAATCAATTTAGGACTACCTAATTTTTATATTAAAAAAATAAATCTAAGGACTTGGTTGGATTATTTTTCTGGTTTCATCAATAAAAAAGACAAGCTCTGTCATTAACTTCCTAGTAGGAATAAATGATGTTTTGCAATTATAGCATCAGCAGCTGGACACCACTGTCACACTGCTGTGTCTTAGATATCATAGTGATTTCTTTCTACATACAGTAAGAGTATTGGTGATTCAAATGATACTGTCTGGTAATAACAAATAGAAAGACAAAGGGTGTCAGATGATGTACTTCTTTCTTTTTTTTGCAAAGGCAGTATGAATGACAGGGAAGGAATTTATCCACTCTATTCAGAAACGGTTGTTTTCACCTGCTTTAATAAACACATCTGTTAAAGTACTCAGTTTAACTCTTTCCAAAGCAAGTTAGGTCATGCACATGAAAGAAGAAGTCTAGTGGTTTAACCAGTAGGTAATCCTGACTGGAGGAATTTTAGCCATTAAATTTGTAAATTAATTAAAATGATAAAAATATTGGATTGCCCTGTGGATTTGTGTAGAAGGACCAAAATAACTTTTGGACAATTGTATCCTTTCTGTTTTTCACTACATTTAGGTGATCCTCTTCATTACAATATTCTTTAATACAAAAAAAAGATATTTTGAAGGCTATTGTATAATTTATTATAAAATGGTTTCATTTAAAGAGTCCAAAGTAGATTAAGTCCATCATATTTGGTTCTAGGCCTTAATTGCTTATTTCATTGCCATTAAATCCTCGTTTTATTGTCATAGGAGGAGGGGAGGGGGGAAGACGGTATTTAAGGGGTCTATGTTTTGCATGATTTGTTTTTATTTTGTTTTCCTTGCTTAGTTATTGAGAATGTTTATAGTACCATGAGGAAGTTGGATTATGTAGTCAAAGAAGCAGCTGATACCCTGGAATACAGAATTGAAAGAATTCTGAAGGATATGTCAAACACTGCTCTGATAATTTTGCCAGAAGATGAGCCTATAGATGTGCTTTCTTTCCTGGAACAGACGGAAAAGCTTGCTATCTCTGCTGCTCACAAACTGTCTCAGTAGGTTTATTAATTCTGTAGATTTGAAGGCCATATTTGGGAGGGATTATTTAAATATAACTTTTCTAAGCATAGTTTACTTACTTCAAGAGTGCACTGAAGTACTGAAGCAAAATTATAGTCTCAGGATGCAGGAAGAAATGGAGAAACTACCGACTATTTTGAATACGGCAGACATAAGATTACATCTGTAGTGTTTAGCACTTCATATTTATATTCTTATGGCATTCTAATCAGTAGCAAGAAAAATTAAGAAGAAGAAGGCTTGAAATTTCATCCCCATGTTAATTGCTTGATTCTTAGCTTGTTAGCTAGCTAATGTAAGACTTCCCATTTTCCTGGTGCTGCCCAATTTTTGGCCTGTGCTTATTTTCCAGGTTATAGCAGACTAGTTCTTCAGTTCTTCTCCAAAAAGATGTCTATGCTCACTGTGCAAAAAAAATACCTTATATTTATTTTTTGTTTTTATTTTACTGATTCTGATTTTACAGATTATCTCACTGTATCATCATGATAAGCCTGTTTTATTAACTAGCTGAAAAAAACCTTTTCTTTCTTTAATTATTATGAAGCCAGATGAATCAGATATAAGAGAGTCTCACAAATGCTGTCTGTATTCCTCAGTATCTTACATTCTCTGTATGCCCAAGCAATAGGAACAAACTGAAAAGTATAAGGGTATTTCCCTGCGCATACAATTCTTCACAGTGCAGTGGAACTGGGGTTGTGTGCCTCGGAAACAGCAAAGAGTATACCTTATGTTTGATTCCCTGTGGATGACTGTAAGGTTTTATTTTGGTAGACAGAGTCAACAAGTGGAATGCTCTGTGTACGAACTGGTAGATGTTCTTAAGCACAGGCTGACAGCTGATGCCAGGAGAACTCTGGAGGTAAGAAGACTGTAGAGTCTACAGTGTAAAAAGTAACCTTTTATAAGCTAGTCAGATACTTGATATTTCGCTTACATGCTGGATAATATGATTGTTTTCCTAAGAATTTCCCTTTAACTCTTCAGGATTCATACACCTGTACACATCTCAACGTGAAACAGAAAACACGCTGCCAAGAATGCCTGTCCTGTAGTTGCTATAATCTGATGGGACAGCTTTGTCAGAAGAATACTGACTCTTTGGTCAGATGTGAGTCTTTATTTTTCAGATGTGTTTATTTTTTTAAGATTTTTTTCTCAAGCTTATTGTGGTAAAAATATAACCTCACTTAAATATTATATTTACTTAGGCATGAAGATTTCTTTAGAGAACTTAAGACATCGATTGCATATTGTTGACTCTAGGTATCGGATGACCAAGTTTGTACAGACACAGAGGATTCCTTTGTTCAAAGCTGAAATTCAACTGGCTATTCCAAATGTTGTCTTGAGACCAAGTCTTGAAGATATTCAGGTAACAAAATAATTGCACATCTCAGTAATTTATGGTAAAACATTTATAAATGCATTGTTTAAAAGCAACATGTGGAAGTTTAATCTGGTATAAGAACTAAAAGGAAGGGGAAAAAAGATTAAAAGTCACTTGAGTTGATGACATCATTGGGTGCTAAGGACACAGAGCCACCAATCAGGTTTGTTATGCATGCCAGTAGAGGGAACTGTTTTCCTAAATGCTCAGTAACTCATGTTCACAACCCTCTACTTGGAGGCAAACATCTCAAAGTGAATGCAAAAATAAAAGTGAATGCCATTGATAAAGCCTGATTTGACTTCCTAGTCTCCTTAAACTCTTTCAGAGTATAAAACGATGTTACCAGTTTAAGATATTAATAAATCTACTTTATGTGGTAGTGAACTGTAAAGAAAAATATTTACCAGCCTGAAGCCCTAAACTGTGGAAAAATTTGAACACTTGGTTAAACTTATACTAATTCAGCAAAATTCTTACATATGTACTTGAAGTTTCCTATGATGTTTGAAATCATTCACAAAGTATTAGTTATTTGTGATATTGCTTTGTGGACTTTTCATTTAGCATTGTCACTGTCAAAATCAGTAGCTGAATTCTTTCTCAGATTTCATTTGGAGCCTTCATGGTGTTGTCAGTAAGATGTCAGACCACGAAGCATAATTTAAAAATTCCATAGATAAAGTAGTTTTATAATGATTTATATAGCTGTTTGTATAGATTATAGACTATAACATCACAAATTCAGACAAATGTATTGAAGCATTGTGATGTGAATGTGAAAACTATTATTATTAGTAATAAATAACTATGTTTATAACCAGCTTAAGTGGAAATAGTGCTGTAATTAAGTTGTGATTCTTCATGATTACCGTTCATAAAGGTCTCTTCTGTTCTGGTTTGAAAACCACATGATAAAGCTTTATGGAGTACTCAAAGTACAAAATGTATTTTGGGTGATCCTACTTCGTGCTTATTAGAATATTTCCTGTAAAGACAGAGGTATAATTTTTCAATTTTGGCACTGTTTGGAGGATCCTTTTTTATTTTTTTTGTTGTTTGTTTGTTTCCCCCCCTTTTATTTGTCATCATCTTTCTGTGTGCTCAAGGTGAATGTTTTGCTGTTTTCAGAGTGCTGTAAACAAAGCAGTAAACATCATATTATCAGTAGCCAAAGGTATCCCCTTGTGGAAATTTGCTTACTTACATCATAAACAGCAGCAGGTGAGTATTTTATTTTTATTATTTTAAAATTGTAGTATTTTGGTTAACATTTCCTAATCTCATAAGACTATGTTCTGTACCAATGCTTTGATTAGTAATCTGGTAGAACTTCTGTTAAGTGAAAGCCTTTCCAATCTCTATACCAAGTAATTGAACATAATAATAATTCATAAACCTGATGTTTGATAGTTTTTAGTATCGAAATGAAAATTTGCTTTAATAAAAATCTTTTTAAAAAAACTGTTCAGGTATGATGATGATATTGCATAGAATATGGGAGAATTATCCATGGGTACTAATAGCTGAGTATAAATTATCATCAGTCTTCCCTGACAAAAAAATTATTTTAAGTTAAACTTTCAGACTGCATACATTACCTATAATGCTACAGTAAATATAATATAAATATCTTAACTGGCATTAAAATGAGCACTAAAATGTTGGAAAGGTCTGAGGTATAGATAGAAACTGAAGTTTGTTAAAGTGCTGAAATGCACAATAATGGTAATCAAATGGCCTTAATTCTCACCTCTGATAATGAAATATGGATATATGTAGATCTTTGCTGAAAAGTGGATTTGTAAAAATACCTTCCTATTTTGCCAATCTGACATGAAGAACAGATCAGCTAATTTCAATGAAAAAACCCCATTCAAGTCCTGAAAATAAATAATAATTTAAAAAAATGGAGAGCCTGGGTTGAATTCAGTTTCCTCAAGCAGAACTGTTTGCTTATTTCCAACCAGCCAACCCTCCACTGCCTCCAGGACTGTTTTGACCAAGAATGAGTATAGATTGTAATTCTACACTAATGAAAGCAGGCAGACCTGAGAAGTTGTGTAGGAGCTGGAAGCCACACTGTTGTACTTGTATATGATGCATATTTGACAGATGTCATTCAGAGATTATTAATATAGAGCTCCACATGCTGATTTTTCACAAAATCAGCTCTAGAACTAGAGCTGAAGTTATATAAAAATCCAAACTAAGAACAGGGAGTCTCCTTATGGATGCTTTTGCTGCACTTCCTATCTGTTCTTCGAATTAATTACTGTGTATGCATTTTTGGGGATTCCATAATGTTAGAAAAACCCGAAAACAAAAGTACTTGGACATGTGTTTTTTCTTGTTTAATTTATGACAGATTGAACAAGCTGTTGCTGCAGAGCTAGGTGATGAGAGCAAACTCACCAGGATGGTGGCACTGAAACCATTAGACAAGCAGATCATCGAGCATAAGGATGTAAACAAAGTGGTGATCCAACTAAATACAATTATTTTGTCTCTTAAAACTGAAGCATCAGATCTTCTGAACAGCTTTTCTGAATTTTCAGGCATCTGGAACAAGGTTAAATACATATTTAGTAAAATATGTTGCTGTATTTTGAAATCTTCTAAATAAATGGATTTAGTTTGCATAGGGAGACTGTGTGCTCTGCAGGAAGCACTGGTTTCATGGTAGAGTCCATATACACATAATGCCTCCTCTGTCTACTCTTGTGCTGACCAGAACTTGTCATTCTTTACCAATTTAACCATCTGAGGAAGAAAGGAGAACATAAAAGGATGTTGGAGCATAAACAAGCTTATGCTCTCACATGCTTATGCATCTTCTAACAGCATCTTGTCTGCATAGGCTATGAGAAAGAATAATTCAGCAGAATCTCTGAGAAATTGCTGACTACAGAACTGCTCCTGAATATTAAACTGACTAGTTCATCTTCAGAAACCACTGCTGAAAGCAGCTTTTCTATTTGGTAAATGGTAAAGGTCCAATGAGAGTTTTGGCAGGAAATATTTAATGAAATAAAACCTCATTACATTCTGACTAGTGAAATTCAGCTCTGTGTGGATGGAGAACTACTGGCCTTATCTGTCAAAGGTGCTTTAGTCAGGCTGAGAAACAAGAACAGGAGTAATCGAATCTTTCTAACTGCTCATTATTTTTAACTTTCCCTTCCTAAACCAACTGATAGATGACCACATTCCCACAGCTGACTTTTTTGCAGTTAGAGTTCAGGCTAAGACAGGTTATTTTCACCTCCTTATGGCTTCTGGGATTTCAGTTCTTAATGCTTAGTTACCTCAGTTTTTGGAGATATTGTTTGAGCTAACCACATATTGGTGGTATGTCATTTTACCCAGACAAGGCACAATCAGATTGGATGATGCAATAGCATGATATTTCCCTTTTTCACTAAAATCTTTTAAAATAGTTAATTAATATACTCCTTAACCTTAAAATTCCTTAGGAGTTGGCACTGTTTGCTCCCATCTTTATAATTTCAGTGGAACCACTGGGAACTGTCACTGGTAACTCATTACTGGCCAGAGAAGCTGTAACAGCTTCTTAGGGACCTCAGAGTGTAGATGGTAGATGACTGTCATTAAGCCTGGTGGAGATCATGAGTCTTTAACTGAACCAAGAATTTAACATATATTGAGCTGGTGACACTGAATTTCTCACCTCTGAAGAAATTGGCCTACCTTATGAAAAGTAAGGATGCTCAGTGCTCTGTTCCCTTTCAAGAAGCTAAATGCTCTCTCTTCCCTTAGATCCATCATTCCCTGCCAAACTGTGCTTGCTCCAAAGAGTCAAGCTGCTTGTAGCTAGAAATTGAGTTAAATATACTGTTTCAGGAAGAGTGAAGATGGCTGAATAAAATTACTACCATTTAAATACCTGTTAAAGGATGTGAGCTACTTTTGAAGGTTTTCAGACAGAAGGAAGAGTGGGAAGGAGATATTTCTAATGAAGTTTTAGCAGCCACATTGTAAATTTCATAGTAATATTTGAATGGAGAAGCGATATCCTGAGCTGTGTCAGTTTTTGAGTTACAAATATATTTCAAGTGCTTTAAATAATACTGTACAAAGTGTAAGAGTCAGGAAAAGCAGTTCAAGTGAAATTTATCTTAATGCTTACATCTTAAACTCTTTTAGAGAGGGATCTTATATGTTTGCACAGTACATCAGACAGCTGGGTCCCCCATAGGTTATTTTAATACCAATGCTACATAATAATGGAAACAAACTTCTTTTATATAGGATCCAGAGGAAAAAGTGAGGGAATTCATAGATACTAAACCTACAACCGCTGAATTCCAAACTCAAATCAGATACTTTTCTGTAAGTATTAGGTCTGTAATAAAGACAAACTGTTCAGGGAAACTGTAGTGAAATTAAAAGCTTATCATTTGTCTTTGTCTCAGCAATTAGAAATGCAAATCAGAGAACTGCCAAATCACTGTGTACTGGAATCAGTGGATATTGCAACAGAGTCATTGAAAATAGCCTTAATTCAGGAA
>NW_010159411.1:23842-70611 GCF_000695765.1 Mesitornis unicolor
AGACAAAGAACATTTGGATTAGCTTTGAATAAAAGGTCTGCCACAGACATGGATGAAATTTATTCATTCATTGAAAATGTTAGCAAGAGATTAAGCAGACCTATCCATGACCTTGTTGATGTACGGGCAGCAATGGAAGCACTGAAGGAAATTCGAGAGAATGAGATTAAAATTGACATGACAGTTGGACCTATAGAAGAATCTTATTCTGTGCTTCATAAATACAATCTGCTCTTTCAAGATGGAAATACAGAAAGAGTTGATGGATTGGCTTATGCCTGGAAAAACCTAAACACACAGGTATCATAGCTGTACTATTTCTCAAATCACATATATAGTAAAGTAATTGTCAACTTTTTAATGCTGAAATGCTAGAAAAAAAATCTATTTTCTTAATTAAAATGCTGTGCTTTTTTTCCTGCCTCTTTTATGCTGGTTTTTCCTCTTTGTCTTCATGTAGGCACTGCAGGTTGAGGAATTGCTGTTGAAGGTACAGCCAGACATGAAAACAGATTTACTGAGTGATGTTCAAAAATTCCAGATTGAGACTGCAGAATTTTACAAAGATTACAATGAGAAGTAGGTGACCTGCAATACAATTCTGCTTCATTAGAGATCGTTAAAAAATGGTGTATTTAAAGGGCATCATAAGATAAACACAGCAATGTATACATGACAGCTGATAAAAAAGCCTAATTTCAGAGTAATAGAAGATGGGCAGATACTGTCACAGATTCAGTTCCCAGTTTGTGAAATTCCAGAAGAGTTAAAAAAATGGGATGAAAAAATGGAATTCTCAATCCAGATCCAAATTTAGAGGTTGTTGGGGGTTCAAATTTAGAGGTTGTTGGGGGTTCTAAACTCAATAAAGCACTTTAGCAGATATTTAATATTAAGTATTTAAGTAGTGCCTTGGATGTGAGTAAAGATTCCAGTTCTGGGTGTTTCAAAGTTCACTGAGTCTTACTCAGTCTTACTTCTAAGCTTTGGATTTTATTTATTTATTTTTTGTTACATTTAAATTGTGGGTTATGCTTGCTTCATTGGACACTTTTACATCAGCAACAAAGACGGAAAGAACAGAATTTTGTTTGCTGTGATCTGTTACGGTTCTAGGACAATATATGCACAGTGTGTGTGTTTTTTGGCAGTGAAGTTAAAGTCAGCAACTGTCCCTAGACATGCACTGCACACCTATAGCCTATGGGCAGTGTGAAGCAGCTTTATGTACAGTCCCTGCAGGCTGACTTGCTGTTATAAACAGAATTCAGTGCACACATATAACACATACTCCTGGAGGGCCTTGGAGAATATATACTCTTCTCCTAGGGCAGGTGCTTTTGCATTGGGTGATCCAAATGGTAACCTGGTGTTTGGCTTCAAACTTGGCTTCACCAAGAATGATACTTCTTGAAGGCATGCTAACAGTGCAAGCTTTAGGACTTGAGCTATAGACACAAGGTGAATTTGCACCTAAAAGGAACCCACCAGAGCACCAATTTGCCAGTGTGGATGCATGCACAGTGCTGCCTGCAGTTCTTCTCTTGGAGTTACCCAGAGAAATTAATGGAAACACCCTGTGGCTGATACCAGCTGTAGGGACCATGAGAGCATTTCCTCTCTTGGAGGTTCAGCTGCCAGGGCTCAGGGCTAACTTAGAGCTAGTGCACCTCAGGGCTTCCCCCTTCCTTTGGTGACAGCGCACTCTCATGCAGCCCTTCTGGCAGGCCTCAGCAAGGGCTGACTGCTTTTAAGCTGAGGCTTCACTGCTTGGCCTCCTGACCTACAGCTCCAGCTCTGTCACAGCCATTCACGTGCTTGGACCCTACTGAGCTGAACCTGGATCACAGCGCTCACACTCACTTCTCTGATCGCAGAAGAGCCTGGTAACCACTGGACTGCATCTCATCCTGGTAACCTTCACTGGACCTGCTCCTGACACTGACTTGCTTACTCACCTTCCCTACTTGACCCTGATCCTGTGTAATTGCTGTGGACTTCTCTAAAGATCTGGGCTCTTATTTGAACCTGACTTCCATTCTCAGTCCTGCTGTGCTCTCCTTGCTCAGGTACTGTGGGACCAGGCCCCTCACTGGCTCTGCTGACCATGTTTCACCTCCTTGTTCCATTTTCCTTGCCAAGCAGTCAGCCTGCACTGCCCATGTGCCTGTACTTCTTTCTAGAAATAACAGTGGCACAACAGAAGATGACATATTGCGGTTCTCATCCCAAAATATTATGATGCAGTCAAGAAGTGGTCTCACGGGTGAGAGCTGGGAATTACACCCATGCTACCAGCTGAGATGTACTCACTGGGACAAAATAATTTTTTGTTATTTTTCTGAGTGCTTAGTTATGGTTCTAGTACCAGCTATCACAGTTTTCACCCCTGAATTATATACCTGCTCTCTAAAATGAAAATAATAATTAAAATGTATTCTACAGGAGCAAAGAGATGGAAAATGACAGAGGCAAAACATTTGTATATCTTTCTAGCTGCTTGTAATATGTATGGTAACCTAGATGAATTTATTATTAGAAAATAAATTGGGCTTTCTTTCAGGGGCTACTCAATATGTAATGTTGGGACACTTAATATACTTTGCATTTTCTTTTAGTGTCTTTTGTGAAAACTTCTAGAAAAAATGTTTAAAAATATTTACTGTTTAGTAAGTCTGAGTTCTATTGTGCTTTATTGTGAAACCTGTACGGTTGATACTTGCAATGAATTTGTTTTGTTTTTTACAGGGGGCCAACTCAGGAGAATGTTCCTCCCCATGAAGCAAATGTCAGATTACAGATCTTTCAAGCCAAATTTGATGAACTATGGAGGAAGTATATCTCTCTTTCTAGTGAGGAAGAATTATTTGGTCTTCCTGTCACAGGTAGCTTCTCAGGGGAAATGGATACCTGGCCCTGGGCTATTAATTTTTTCTTGTGGGTCCTGCTAAATGCATTCAGTGCTGGATTCATTGTAGAAAAATTGCTTGCAGTAAATTATTAGTGTCTTTCCTAAGAAATGCAGCTGTGTGAAACTGGCTCTCAGTCTGCACATACATAAACATCAGGTAGAAAAATATTTCACTGTTCCATGTATGTCAGGGTCCAGCTGCTTAGCTCTCTTGCTTTTTTCTGTTCAGAACTAAGCACATCTCCTGTCTGTATTTTCATGTCCAAGTTTGGGAAACATGGTGCCAAAGTACTCGAGTTGTCCGTGCTCCATGTATATAATGAATTCCCTTGGGCTATGCACCTGATCTGTAATATCCTTATGCCTCCTAGTCAGACAGACCTCAAGTCTGGAAGGCCATGGTGTGAATTAAAGTTACAGCAGAATGTATGATAAGCACTTTAATTTGTACATACTAAATTCAGTGTATTTTCCTGTCTCGAGACATATGCAATAATCACAATATATTTAATTCCCAAAGATAGGAGAGAAACTGAACAAAACATTTCAGTTAAGGATTTGAAATACTTTTATTGTGTAACATATTATATATTTTTATTGGAAAGCACACCTCCCATCCCCAACCTCTACCTCTTAAGTAAATAGTGCAAATTGAGATGGGGGATGTTTTACTTCTTGTATAAAAACATAGTAAGTTCCTTTGCCATTTCAGCTACTTTTTCAACATTGCCTTCCTTACAGAGGTAGGTGCAGCACCTCCTTTATAAGATTACATCTACTGTTACAGAAGAATATTTGTAAAAACCTCAGCAATCTAAACAATTACTGTGCATCAAAATCTGATGTTCTTATGGACTGTAACTGGAAACATTTGTCATACTAGATACTATCTAAAAGACAGCAAGTCTGATTTCAGACATTTATTACATACCAATTTTAGAAATATATTTATTTTTGTGTTTATGAATACAGTTGTACTTAATTAACATTCACAAATTCCTTGTTTTAAAATTTGAAACAGAGTATCTTGAACTGCACAAAATTAAACGTGAGCTTTCATTGCTTCAGAAACTTTACAGTCTTTATAATTTAGTTACTGTTAATATCGATGGATACTATGAAATGCTTTGGAATGATTTAAATATTGAAAAAATTAGCAATGAACTTCTGGATTTTCAAAACAGGTAAGTTGTTATTTGTTGAAGTGTTTACAATTTATATTTCTCAGCTTTCTGTGTAAATTATCTTGTGAAAATTGCCCTGAGGGGCAAAAAACTGTTGGCTTATTTCAAGCTCAGGCTTGCTCAAGTGCTCAGCACAGCTGCACTCATCACAGATCATAGTGCAATATGCAGCTAGAGCATGACCTTAGCTCAGTCTGTGAAGCTTTGTCACTTCAGGCTTGTTGGGGCATACCATCATGGTAGGTTGTATCTTATTTAATGAATGAGGTGCATACACACATGGTAAGGTGGTTGTAAGTATAAGTAACCTTCATAGCTGACGTTTATATATTACTTTTTCAGTGATTTAGTTTGCAACAAATTAATTGTTAGTTCATGGTGTTAGACAGAACTTTGATGTTACAGTCTACTTCTGTAGAAGATTATTTTTCTTTAAATATATTTCATACAATGTAGGTATAAAATAGGACTTACTTGATTGAAACAAAAGTATTTTTCTGTTTGCCAAACAAGTCTTTTTTGGTTTAGGATATACTTTATTTTGCATGAAAAAAAAGGTATGTTTTTTAATCCTTTTTCATCTTTACAAAATCAGGTGCATTTTCAAATTTTTAATGAAACAATGCAACTGCAAATGCTTAGGTTCAGACATGGGTTTTCACATGAAATTAACCTTCTTTAATTCAAACTGAAATAGAAACCGAACCATTCCAGTGTGGTTTTTACTGTCTTTAGCAGTGTTTCATGCCTGCATTCAGAAACACTCAGCTATATATTATGTTTCCAGCTTGCAATTGGGTTTTTATTTACAGTCTACAGGTGCACTGGTTGAAAAATATAAATATATTGTACTATTAAAATTGTGAATTGTGATTATCACAAATAAAATATTTATTCTTTTTTGTGCCTTTTAAAGAATCCGTAAATTACCGAAAGCATTGAAGGAATGGCAAGCTTTTCAAGACCTAAAAACAAAAATTGATGACTTCACAGAGAGCTGTCTTTTGCTTGAAATGATGGCAAACAAAGTATGTTCAGCATAATAATTTGGAGATAAGTTTAACTTGAAAAACTCTGTTGAAGACTATGTTGTATGACTCTAAGATGCTTTCCATAATTCTTTTCTATAGATAAAAGCAACTATATTTATAGCAAAAATCTTGTTACGCTTAGTTACAGAAAAGTAAAATAAAATACTTAATAATGGGATTAGAAGAACTCTTAATGCTTTCAGTGGAATGGAATTAAGACTCTTCTATCTGTATAACAGATGCAGTGCAAAATATATGATCATTCTAGTCCTAAAAATTATACAAGTCTTAAAAATCTTCCCTAATTCCTATGGACTTTTCTAGGCAATGATGTCACGACACTGGGAAAGAATTGCACAAGTAACCGGGCATCATTTTGACATTGACTCTGAAAATTTCTCTTTGAAAAACATAATGGATGCCTCTTTGTTAAAGTATAAAGAAGATATTGAGGTACATCTACTTTTCTGCTTGTTTTTCATTAATAAGTTGTGATCTGGGTCTCTGTGTTTTTGCAATCCTGTTTCTAGTCAGCTTTGTAATGTTTTAAAATTTGGCTTTAGTTGGAGAATTCTTTTGAAGAATGGAGTCTGGTAGCTGGTATTAGCAATGATGGCTAGTTTAATTCCTTTTTATTCTGGAGAAGGATTAAATGGATAGATGGTATTACACTAATCCTTCCATAGAAGGAATTCTGTTGTTTTAAGAGTAGTGTGATTCTGTCATGCTTCTGGTTTAGGGTCTGCCTACTTATAATTTTTTTCTTCCTTTTAAATGTCTTGTCAGAGGGGAAAAATAGTTGATGTAAGGCTGATCCTGTTAAGTGCTCAAAATCCTTGGAACACAGTAGAAGTGGAGGATATAAGATTAAAGGAGAGCAAAGTTCTTTCGTATTTCAAAAGTGACTATTCACAAGAGCACAGATGAGAAGACTTATGTAATGTGCACAAGCTACAAAGCTATTGCCCCCTCTATTTTGGAGGTAGTGGTTTTCTATCAAGAATATTAACTTTATGCACATTACTTTTGCAAGAACAGAGTATAGCTAAAAACAACACAGGAAAATCCCAACAGTTTCTAACTTCAATTCTATTGTCTCTTAGCTAAATCTATGGTCCCTCCATACAGCAGTCACCTCATTTGTTGTGTTCCATGAAGGAACGCTTCCAAGACAAAACCATGAAATCAAACCTCTGCTGTACCCAATTCTGGAAAAGATTTTAAGCCATGTGAAAGGTTCAGAGTGATAGCCTTACACTCAAGGCAAGACTTTAAACCTGTGATGGAATTCAGTTGTCGTGGTTTAGGGCTGGGCTGGCCACTAAATCCTGGACAGACGCTCTCTATTAACCCCTCTCCCCTCTGCAAAAGGGAAGAGAAAGAGAATAAGGGAGAGAGACTTTATGGGTTGGAAAATGAAACTAGAAGATTTAATAAAACAATAATAGGATAATAATGTAAATAGGAAAATACTAAAATATATAAAAATATATACAAATACATATACAAAACCAATATAAAATCCTCCCCCCACCTCCCCCAGTGGCGAATACATCACCAGAGGCTCTGTGGAGCAGGGCACTAGAAAAGCCTCAGACCGGACTCAGCAGCAGTGGGAGCAGGATACAGGAACACACGGTTCAGGATCAGAGGCAGATGAACTAGCAGGGTTCTGCTTGGACTTTGGCCGTTGCAGGGGTCGAGATGGAAGGAAGGGGAGTTCATGATGGAAGAGTCGAGACCCTCATGATCCCTCGGCTTTATGCTGAGTATGACGTATGTGGGATGGAATACCTAGTTGGTCAGTTTTGGGTCCGCTTTCCCCACCGTAGGCGCAGACATGGCACCCTCTGTCCTCACTGTCTTCAAGAAGTAGCACACAGTCATGTTGTCCACATATACTCTATTACTGGATTGTTTATTGGTTTTGATGGATAATCCCCTCAGTAGGTATATTTGATTTCAAATTTTATTACATACAGAGAGGCAAACTCTGCCTGCAGATTCACTAAGTCAGTTAATATTCAAAAGTGTAAGGTGCTAGCGCTAGTGAAGATGTAACATAGCCCATAAAATGTTTCAGTTACAAGTGGTACTATAATATAATCTAGTTTGTAATATAATAATTTTGAGGTGTTTCAATGTATATTTTCATTAGCTAGAACTTACACTGAGGTATGGATCTAGCCAATGAATTTTAATTGGCTTTATAAGTGTGCATTATAATAGCCTTAGATAAGGAATGTAATTTACTAGTTTAATTTTACACAGGATATCTGCATCAGTGCTGTTAAAGAAAAGGATATTGAAGCAAAACTGAAGCATGTCATCAGTGAATGGAGTACTCAAGCTTTCAGTTTTGGCCAATTCAAAACTCGAGGAGAACTCCTTCTGAAAGGATCAGATATATTGGAGAAAATAGCTTTGGCGGAAGACAGCCTCATGATATTGGGGTCGCTTATGAGCAACAGGTACAAATCTTAATAAATGCATGTATTGTGTAAATCTAATCAAACCCCAAAGTAAACAATTATAATTTTAGGTTATTTTCCCCTTTAACTCATGTCCATACAGGTATAATGCACCGTTTAAGTCCACTATACAGCAGTGGGTTCAGATGTTGACCAATACTGCAGAGATAATTGAAAATTGGATTACTGTACAAAACCTCTGGATTTACCTTGAAGCTGTGTTTGTTGGTGGAGACATTGCAAGACAACTACCTCAAGTATGTTGGTTTGTGATAACAATATGTTAAGGGCAATATGTTGTACTAAGAGATTAGCCGCATCACAGTTTACTTGTCAACGCATATAATACATGTAGGTTTTGTGCACTGTGTACAGGCAGTTCAGATAAAGTTTTACCAAACTGGAGTCTGTCTGGTTGAACTGCTTAGAACTTAGTCAAACCTACAGGAGCAGGATTATTTGTACTTCAGGCTCAAATGTTCCTGTCAGCTTGCAATATTACTGAATCATGGTAGCACAGAGCTGAGGACTACTTAATGGTACAAAACTGATGTATCACTTCTCCCATATATAAGAGCATCCCTTTCTGCCTGTGCACACATGTTTATATTACTATGTAATAATAGAATTGCAGATTTTCTGTATGAGTTCTGTACTTGCTAGAACTCAGTATAACAGTCCCAGAGAGAGAGGTGCTGCAAGACTTGGGCAGCTGCAGATGTGCTAATCTGTGTGAACTACTGCAACCTCTTCAAAAGGCAGTTATGACCTTCCATGATAGCAGCTGCAAAAGAGTTAAGGAATGATCTGACTTCCTGCAGGAGAGAAATACCAGGATAAGTCATCATCTCTGTTGTGTTTCCAAATGAGAGGTTTTCATATAGTTCTAATGCATCACAGTTTAGTAGCACTGAATCATCCAGTGCCGTAACTTAACAAAACCGTAATTATTGGGACATTTAATATAAATTAATTTCAGGCCACATCTTTTGTAATTAGAGGCTTACAATTTCCCAAACTAACATGTAAGTTAAGTAAAGCTTTCTTAACTGCTATTTAAGATAATTTTTTTTTAGTTCATGAGATATGCTTGTATTGTTAGAGAATTTGTATTAGTTATTTTGTATTATTAGAGAATTAATAGGCAGTTTCTGCAGATGAACAAATGCTGCAGCAGAGCTGAGGCATTGATAACTGTAAAGCTATTTCTTACAAGGATGATACATGAACCAGTATTCTGGAAAAAAACAAATGTTGTGACTATCTTTAAAGGAGGAGGAGAAAGAACAGCTTGGTGGAGGAGTAGTGACAGATGAGTGGGCTTAATTGCAATTCCTGAATGAATACTGTAATCAATAACTGTAAGCATCTGGAAATTAACAAGGAGATG
This sequence comes from Mesitornis unicolor, assembly GCF_000695765.1. Taxonomy (NCBI): domain Eukaryota; kingdom Metazoa; phylum Chordata; class Aves; order Mesitornithiformes; family Mesitornithidae; genus Mesitornis; species Mesitornis unicolor. Next base: position 32,830 of record NW_010159411.1, read on the forward strand.
TGTAACTGTCAGTGTGGAATTGTTAGGAGTAAAACCTGTCAAACAAATTCAATTTAGGGATGGGCAACAAGCTTTGTGGATAGAAGAAAAGCAGTAGTTGCTGTGTATCTCAATAGGTTTTTGACACGGTCTCTCATAGTACTATCAGAAAAATGAATTTTAGATTGCAGGCAGAAAAGTGTAATGCATAAACAGCAATAACTGGTTACTAGAATATTGTACCTGCTTTTGGCTGAAGAAGCACATAGACAAATTTAAGAGAGTATAGAAGAGGATGATAAGAATGAGGAACAACCCATGAAGGATGACACACAAAATAAGATTCAACAGACTAGGCTTTTTTGGCTTGATGGAGAAGAAAAACTGAAGAGAAGATTGGGCAAGTTTTAAGCAAAATAAGGGTTGCTCTCAACAGCAAGAAAACAATGTGTTCTGTGTATCTATGAATGCTATGAGAAGTAATTGGTGTACACACAAGAAAGATTAAGCTTAGGTATTAGAACAGAGTCAACAGTAGCAAAGATTGCCTGGAAAGGCTTCTGAATCTTCAGCACTGAGCATCTTTAAACACAAGACAGAGGTTTCTCAAGGGTGGCATGGATATGATCCTGTCTTGTGAGAGGCAAATGGCTTTGGATAGTCTCTTTAGATCTCTTCTAGCTCTCAGATAATTTAAGATCCCGTTAACACTTCATTTGTTGTAGGTGAAGAAAGAGTTTTTAAAGTCAGTATACCCTGTGTATAAAAATATTTATTCTCCAGCTCCCAGCGTTTGAGAATTTCTCTCCCTTCACCTACAATACCTTACAAGCGTGGCAGCTATGGACCATTTATACTGCTTTTGTCAGTATTACTACTAACTACTTACTCCTCATAATATGTGTGAAGCAGTCATTGTGTGACGTTGTGTATTGCTATTAGGAAGACTGTCATTTCTGAGAAGGCTGCTGTTTGAGTTTTCTGGTGTGTGTTGGAATCCTTTTATATGGACAATTTTGGTGCCCAACATGGAGCAAATTACATTTGCAGAGTTGTCCCATTGGGCTCTTTCTCTTGCAATTTGAACTCTAGTCTTTGTAAGCACTGATCATTATAAGCATGACTATAAATATTCACACGTTAGCCCTGCAAAGACTTGAACAGCAGGGGAAATATTATGCTGTTACCTTTTCTCATGGAATTCTTTAATTTTTAGAATTTGACAAACATGAAGAAAGCTAATGCATTTTTCATGTACTCCAGGAAGCCAGAAGGTTTCAGAACGTTGATAAATCATGGCAGAGAATTATGCAGAGAGCCCATGAAACATCAAACATCGTGCAGTGCTGTGTTGGAGATGAGACTTTGGCACAGCTATTACCGCATTTGCTGGAACAATTGGAAATCTGTCAGAAATCACTGACTGGGTATTTGGAAAAAAAAAGGTTAATATTTCCAAGATTTTTTTTTGTATCTGACTCTGCTCTTCTGGAAATCCTTGGCCAAGCATCTGATTCCCACACTATTCAGGTACAAGTAATAATGTAATAATATTCTTATGGTCAATATTAATAAGTGAGGACCATGGAGAATTTTGTTATTCAGTTGAGAGGATTTCTTTCATTTATAGAATGATTTACAGAATCTTCTAATACAGAATTTAAAGGCAAAGTAGGAATGTCATATCAAATCAGTTTCTGGAGCTTTTTTTTTTTCTGATTCTATTGTAGGTACATTTATTAAGTTTGTTTGACAATGTTAACCGAGTGGGATTTCATGAAAAGAACTACGACCAGATTTTATTGTTTGAATCTCAAGAAGGAGAACAGGTCAATATTATTGAACCAGTTTTAGCTCAGGTAATGGAAATTTATATTGCAGTTTTTCATGACTTGATTTAAAGTAGATTTCTATTTTAGGGACCAACAGGGATTGCATGGAGCACGAAGGACTGGAAAAAACTGGGTAGGGCTTTTTTTCCTTGTGAATTACTCATAAACTAATTCTTTAAAAGTCTTTCTTGTTTATTTCAGGGCAATGTGGAATTCTGGTTAGGTCAGCTGCTGAATGGGATTAGGAAAACAATCCACACCATCATTAGACAGGCATCAATGGCCATTAGCGATTCAGAATTTAAGCTGTATGACTTTCAAACAAAGTTTCCTGCACAAATAGGACTTCTGGGAATTCAAATGATCTGGACCAGAGATGCAGAGAATGCACTGAACAGTGCCAAAACAGACAAAAAGGTAGTATTTAATGAATCTTTGGGGATTAATTAACAGCATTGTTTGGAAGAGTGCATATTGTGAAAAGTTAAAAGTAACATGTAGGAAAAAGCATGAAATACTAGTTAAGCAACCAGAATAACAAATAAACTAACAGCAAAACAGAATGATTAAAAATGTGTTAAGGTGCCACATGTTCTCACCGTCCCTCAGGGCGTCCTTCAGATAAAAAGATTTTATCTTTTGTTCTATCAGTGCAGTCATCTTGGGAAGCAACAATTTCTCAGTTGAGGAGTATAGGGAATCTTATCCTGTTACTTTACCAAAATCATATTTGGAAAGAAATAAGAGCTCTTCAAGTATAGGGAAATAACTATGCTTCATAGGTATTGATCTACTGTAACAGAGTGTATTAGATATTTGATGAGCTCTTTTTTTTTAAGGAAAGGAAAGAATAGAAACCATTTGAGGAGGTGCTATTTTAATCTCAAATGAGTCGAGAAGATACTGTTAACACCAAGGTGTTATTACTAACACTTTATCTAGGGAGGAGGAAGGAGAGGATGTGAATGAAAGAGTTGCAAATTACCATTAGTGAAGAATATACAGTGAAATTGGACTGAGAACTAGTAACACCATCCTACCACAAAAGTCAATTCAGGGCAACAGTACCATGCTGTACTTTGATACTGAATGAAAACAAAGACTCTAAACTGTGGAGAAGACTACTAAGTGCTATGTTTTCTGCATTGTACAAGTTTAAAAAGGGCATAGAACTGCTTTTAGTCCACTTCAGTTCATACACTAGCTAGATGCAAAGATTCCTTTGCATTAACTAGAAAATGACTTTATTTTCTTGGCATTAACTATGTATTTGTGTTTGGGGGGCAGGGAGGTTGTTTAGTTCTCTGTTAGTTTTGAAGTATTTTTAGCATTTTTTTCTCAGCAAACAAGATGAGTTTTAGTCTTTGCATATATTTACAGAAAGCTAGTGTGGCTGCTCTCACACATTTGGAACAGGAGTGTGTATGAACTGCCCTTTCTGAAACCTCAGCGCTTTATAATGAGTTGTGTACCAGGAACATCACTGACAAATGTTGATGCTAAGTCAGTATTGTATAGTCAATATTGTATTATGTGGAACTTTGTAACAGAATCTGGTGCCACAAAAGAAATTACTATTTTAGCATTGGCATCTAAAATTACACTACGTTTTCCCCCTCCTCTGATTAGAGGATGTGATAGATCTCCAGGTTCCTGTTCCTCCTAAAAGTATATACTGCTTGAGCTGATGTGCAGTACTCCAAACCAGAGACTGATGGTTATGAAAATATACAGAGATGCAATCAGCTGAAGATGTAGTGTATAGTAGAAGGAGCAACTGTCTTGGAATAAAATCTTACGATGTGACCTGCTCACCTAAATATAACCTTATTGTACTCTACTGGGGCTAAGAATGCATGCATGGAGGGCAGTCTGCAAATCCAAATTTAGGATTTTGAGCCTAAAAAATGCAAAGCAGATCAAAGATGTTATGGGCTCGTATGTTTGCAGATGTTTTTTATTTTTCATTCTAAACATTGGAACAACAAATTATGTTTGTATTAATATGGCTGTTCTTGCTATGTGGAAAAGGTAATGCATACAACAAATCAGAAGTTTTTGGAACTTTTAAATTATTTGATTGACATGACAACACACAATCTGACAAGAATGGAACGCACAAAATATGAAACTTTAATTACTATTCATGTGCATCAGAAGGATATCTTTGATGATTTGGTAAGTTTTTGAAAACCTCTAAGGCCCTTTTTGTATGGAAGTTATTGCATGTAAAAAAACCCAAAACACATCTTACAATCTATTCATTATGAGTAGCTCTGGCATTAGTGTTATGATAGAACATATCAGATTTTGTTCAATTTCATACAGATGTCATGCAGAGATAAGGGTGAATGTTGATACCCATCATGTACAAATTCACTGTGAGCAAAAGAGTTTAATTTCTTAAATTAAACTATTCTCTCAAACTGAAAATTAATACATTTTTTCTTTTATATTTTAATTAAATAGTATGTTTAGTATTGCTGTCAGTCATGTTATTTCCAGCCTAGCCTATGTGTTGATTTAAAGTAATAGTTATGCAAAGGTTAAAGGGGTGAGACTCCATATATTTGACAAGTGTAACAAGAATCTGAACAGATATTGTAAAGTTTTTTCTAATTGAGTTCTATCAGGCTTCTTTTAGATAAAGGCATTGAACACTTGAAACTATTACTATAAAATGGAACTGAAATAACTTTCAAAAAGCTTACATGGTGCAAAAGTCAAGAATTCAGTACTGTAGTGTTTAATTTATGCTTATATGTTAGAAAGATAAAATTAAGTGCATGTGCAAAGAAAGATAGAAAATCATAAAGAAAAATACTGAAAGTTAGAAAACTGCCGGCTTCTAAGATAGGCATGAGTTTTTATCCTCTGCCTGTAATTTTTAATTTATTTTCATAATTGTTTTCTTAATTGAACATTTCATTATCAATTAATTTAATATCATATTACAATAAATTTAAATAACAGAAAATTATGCAAGGATGATAACCACAACTACATATCCATAAGAGAATGGTTTTGAGATGGTGGTTTTGAGATTAGGTGTAAAAAATAGTCCAGATCTATTAATCTCCCACAGATCAAATATGTGTGTGGCAAGTTCATACATATACAAATAAACAAACACATAGACATGTATACAATATATTCAAACATTGTTCATGATTTAGTGTTTCTGTGAGTAATGGTCCAGAGCAGTGTAACCAGTATTGTTACATAGCTTTTTATGAAGTTTTCCATCATTGTTCTTCAGTATCTCTTAAGATGTCTCTTATTAAGACAAATTCATAATTTCTGTACACAATTCAGAGGAAGGTCAAAGGGATGAAAAGGTTTAGAGCATGTCATAGAAAAGTCTGAAAATTTAATTCTGGATGTCTTGACTCCTGACAGATTCTGTGCTTGTTCTGTGCATAGTAGAGTTTTATTTCTGTATGGAATTTAAGACGAATTTCTTATACTGTTTTGTTTCTGTATTAATGTTTTTTCTTTTTCATTATAGGTCCGTATGAACATTAAATCTCCATCTGATTTTGAATGGCAAAAACAGTCTCGATTTTATTTTCTTGAAGACTTGGATAAATGCGTTATCCAAATCACTGATGTAGAGTTCACCTACTGCAATGAATACTTAGGGTGTACAGACAGACTTGTTATAACTCCCTTAACTGACAGGTATTTATAAAAAGAATGCAGTGCATAGTACTGAAGACAAGACTTAATTCCTTTAATTTTCAGGAGTCAGAATTCTTTGGTTGCATTGTAGTGCTGCAGTATCGATGGTGAACAGCAGAGGCCAGTGCTTATAAATTCAGCTGGTGAAAGAAGGCACTCCTAGGAAGTCTTGACATCTCTTTAAGTGCTTGCTTGAGCTGTATGTGCTGTGGTAGGCATTGAAATCTTACTTGTGCTCGAGATAAATATAGCTGGACGCCATACACTTCAACAGCCTAAACAGAGTGGATATAAAAAATGATATATTGCTGCTTTCAATAAGCTAGTAGTTGCATGGGAATTTGGGATTATGGCAAGTGATTCGTTTGAGGTCACCCTAGAGAAAAAAGCAGTAACTCAGGACATAGCACTGAATAATGAGTGCCAATATGGTTTTAAGCAAGGCCTATGGAGAATTACAGGACTACAAACACAGAAAAAGCTCTGAGGGCAAAACATAAGGAGGACATTTTATCGCTGGAGCGTTAGTTATACAGCACAGTACGAACTCTATTAGATGTATATTTTCCTGAAGTACTTGGTAGTGCTTCAGCTAGGCAAGAGTCACATGTAATTGCTATGCCAGAGCTTGTTCTTTTAAGTGTGGATAGGAATGTAAAAAGACAGTGTATGTTCAGTGATTTGTAGTGTGAAGAATGACTGCAAGACATTGAATTAATATTGGAATTGTTTTTGCACTCTGTGTGTTAGTAGATTTTATTTATTAGAGACATTTCCAACTTTTGCCAGTTTCTGAACCAGAATTATGCCCAGTGAGCTATTTAAGAGAGCCAAAACCTTATGCTTGAATACCTGGCTTTTAATATGTAACACACAACTGCCAAATTCTATGTTATGTACCCTACTGTTCCTATGCTAGAGATCTGTTTGCAGCAGTAAATGTGAAGCTGTTTAGTGAGTATGGTGGCAGCACTACCATGCAGACATTTTTGCTCACCAGGAGAGACAGTGTCAAGACAATGTTGTCATCCAAAATTTGTTCACAGAATTAAAATGCTACCTAATTGGTTAGGGATTGAGTCAAGATGCTATGTCACACAAGACTGGAAACTAAGCACATGGTGACATTATTGAAGAAAACAAGTCTCTTGAATGAGTTTAGACTATAATAATAACAACAGAAAAGAACAGAGTTATCTGTTTTTGGCCAAACCTACAAGAGCCAAACAGAGCTGCAGGGGCTGCTGGCTATCCACTGTCATATATTGAGGGAATATTTGAAGCAAAGATGTTTTCTACTGTTGGATGGGAAACTTATGTACTTAAGCAGTGTTGCATAAGAACAGATTTTATTCCCCTTATAGGCTTTTTCCATTTTAATATTTTTAATATTGCTATATGGACTTGTATGAGCTCCTGACAATTTTCAGGTAATGATATAATTCCTTTCCATCAATCTGGAGTCAAGTGCTCTTTGCCTAATGATTTTGTCTTCAGAAAGATTCCTGAAGAACATGATAGATACACACTGGTGTACATTACTCTAAGATAGTGTGACTGAAATTGAGTGATCCCAAACACTGTGTCAGACACAGACCATGTCATGGTGCATTCAAAATATGAAATGCAAATTATATTTAGTACTTGTACTGTGTATCAGTTTGTCCTTACCTCTGTTTTAGTAGCAGAATTTTTAGGAGTGGTATTTTTATTGTGTTAACTGAGTGCACATTAAGTGATTACTGAGTAATAAGCTGATAAAGTGTTATTACTGCTATTATATTAGAATGACTACTGTATTGTTTTATAGGAAGTGATACTAGCTGGGATAATATGGGTTTTCTCAGTGTCCATTTTCTCTCTGCAGAGAGAATAATGCTATTGGGTTTCACAGTGTAAAAATGAGCTTACTGGGATTTTGGAGTGTTGTAGGTTAGAACAACAGTCTTCCTACACTCTTCAGTAATCTCCACACCATCTGAGAAGGCTGAGAGGTGACCCACCTGAGGGTGTCAACCCAGGATGGAGGCTGAAGCAGAAGATGATCCTAGGATTCATGAATCCCTCCTTTTCGTTCTGCATTGCTCATTACAATCTCCCTCTCTTCCATTCTCCTCCTGGAACTCAAAGACCTCACATGACTGCAGGACTGCTGTGGTTTGGCATGCTGGTAGGGAAATGGCAAGATCAGGAGCTGCTTCCAGCCTCTGTGCCCTCCTATTGCCAGATAAGAGAGCCCATTCCCTGTGCTCTGGGTAGAGAGTAGAAGGATGGGAAAAAAGGCTGAAACCCAGTGAGTCTGGATGCTGCAGAATGAGGCTGAATCATGGAGGGAAGGCGTACGACTAGTGTGAGAAAATCACAAAACTACAGTATTTTGATATTCGACATTAGGAATTGGCCTGTGCATTTCCTGGGCTGTTGCAGTCATTGCTGTGCTGGATGCATGCTTTTCTGCAGATGGAGCAAAGGTGGTACCTGGTAACTCAGCTTTCTCAATGTGCAAAGGGGGTGGCTGAGGGCATACCACATGGAAGCACACCCATTTCTGCCCCCTTCCCCAGCTCTATATAATACAGCAGCTGTGGTTACATTAATATATTTCAAGTAATTAATAGTAGGAAAAGATTAATAGAACTCTTCGTTCGGTCTCTAGGTGTTACATCACTCTGGCACAGGCCCTGGGCATGAGCATGGGTGGTGCTCCAGCAGGACCTGCAGGGACAGGGAAAACAGAGACAGTTAAAGACATGGGCAAATGCCTGGGAAAGTATGTTGTTGTTTTCAACTGTTCAGACCAAATGGACTACAGAGGACTGGGCCGTATCTACAAAGGTAAGAAATAATATGGTTTGTTCATTTTAGAGTCATAAGTCATTGTCTCTTCACTAGTGAGTTAGCAATGATTTGTAGGTATTTTCTTCTGTGTTTCCTTTTATTTCCAGATGCTCATCAACTTTTCTTGATACTTGATTATTTCTCCTTATTTTTTTCCTTTTTTTCTTCTTGCATGCTTTCCAGTCTTCTTTTTTTTATATTCTTGGAGGGTGTTTCCTATGTATGTCTTCTTTTTCTTTTCCATTTTAATCCTTTATACTGATTTTCTTTATGCCTCTATCCCACCTATCCCAAGGGCGAGGATATTCAGCCCTCTCTTGCCATTATTGTATCAAGCAAAACAAACAAATCTGAAGCTTAATGATGTTGTGCAAGGCAGGGAAAAGTGGGGCACTGTCTTATTTTGAACTCTAGAACTTCTCTGAAATGAAGAAAATGAGATAGTGGTCAAACTCTGATAACTTTTCATGATAAGCAGATCTTTGAAGTCAGTTTTGCAAACAGTGATCAGGTGACCCGATATCTGTGGACTGCATTAAGTCTATTTTCTTGTGTATAGCTACTATTGCTTATATGGACTGGCAGACCACAGAACGCCACCATTATCTGTGAGTGATGGGCTCTTAAATCTAACACAAGGTAATAAGCACATAAGCATAATTTTCACTGTTATGATATCTCTTGAAGGTTAAAATATAACCTGGAGGTCATGTTTAGTATTAATTAAGAACCTAGCAAAGATGGCCAAAGTTTTAATCAAAGTAACTTTTATCTTTAGCTTCTTATTTGAGAGTATACAGTAAAGCTTTTCTAATGGAGATAGAAAGCTTAAAAGGTACACCAGGTTTGGATTAAGGTGATTTTGTATTTAATTCTGAAAATATTTTCCGTATTTCTCTCTTACTGGGTTTGTTTGTGGCTGAGTTAGATCAAGAAGACCAATAGTATGTATTTGGGAAGAACTGAATTAAAAGCAGCCCTTGTACTGACTTCACTAGACTACAGTTCTTCCTCATAATCTTTTGGTTCTTTTACAGATATTTTTAGGCCTCATTAACTTGTTGACTTTCTTTAATGACCATATCAAAAAAAGGGAAATGAGAAGAAGTAGAGCAGAGAAAGAAGGGGAAAATGATTTAACCAGTTTGACAAGTTTTTATAATCAGGACTTAAAAGTTTTGTAGCTCTCTGTGCGTTCTGTAGAATGACCTGCCTTCACTAATTGAACACATTAACACTATTTATAAGAACATGAAAATAGATAAAGAAACATTTCCATTCTTGCTTTCTTTGCCTCAGCCAGCCTCCATCCCCTATTCCTCTGAGCCATGACAGAAGAGAGACACAGCTGCTTTGAAAAGGCACTGGTATCTCTTAGCTTCGCTCTCTCTCTCTCTTTCGTGTCTGTTGCCTTCCCTCCCACTGAGGATTTCCCTAGATGGAGCTGCAGTAAGGGGCCAGCCTGGAGCAAGCAGGATAGATGGAGAATACAGTCAAGGAGACACCACTACAAAAAGAGAGGATAAAGTGCTCTCTGCTAAAGCAGCCCTATTGTTTCCATACCAGGAATCTGAGGTACTGTAGTAAATACAGAAGCAGCAGATGGTAGAGCTAGTGACCATCCTTAGCTCTTCCGACCTGAACTGGTCCCATGAATAGTCCACTCTTTTAGCTAGTCTTCTAGCTTTAGCTTTAGCTTTGGTCTTTTTAGGTGAATGGAGGCATTTACTGCGTTGGAGAAAGCTGAAACTGGCTTGGTGCTCCTATGAGCAGTGAGAGCAGAAGACAAGTTTCATAGTATCCCATTAAATTATGCTGGGATATGGGTTAAACTTTCGTAGTAGTTGATGACTTCTATTTTGAATATATTACATTATTGTAGTCCTTACCTGAGGTAAACACTGTGTTTATAACCAAGGGCAGATCTTCACACATCAAGAGAGAAGATAGTTACCTGATGACCAGGAGCTATGGAAAGCTGCTCATTTATATAATACCAAACAAACAGAGGAACGTTTCTATGCTAGAAACAGAAATAGCTGCTCATGTGAATACCTTCTGTCAAGATCACAAGTTTCTCAAAACACCTCTTGTAACCCCTAGGTCTTTGGGCCAACTTTTAGTTGCATGTCTTTCATAGTATATGTGGACTTTTAGTGTCCCAATTTAATTTTATTCATTGGTAATAAACAGAAGAGGACTGGGACCAGCTTGCTGTCTGACTAAGCATGAATATGCTCATAACACCAAGTGCAGTCATGTATTTGGTCTCTGCTGTACCTGCAGTCATCAGTCTGGAGCAGGGCTATCAACTGTTGTTTCTCTTTAATCTCACCAAGCTGTTGTCTTTTTCCTCTCTGCTCCTTCTGTGAGAGTGTTTCTATCTCTTTATGTTACCATCTTTTTTCTAATGACTTGGTGATTTCACTTTTTTTTATGAATCTGTTACTGTCCTGTGTCATCTCAGACATCTAGCCTCTGTACCCTTGCTTTGTTTCTGCCTTCTTATCCTGAGTACTTTGGCAGCTTATCTTTTCTCATTTCAGATTGAAGCAATAGTGATAACTGAAGCCTTTCATTGCCTTCTTTTATTAAAACTGGGCACTATTTCTCTGTCTAAAAATATGAGCTGGGTTTTAGGGCTCAGCTTCCTTTGTCTATCTTTTTTGTAGAAGCTGGCCATTTTCCATGTAGTATTGTCATCATGTGCAACAAAAGCTAAGTAATACTGTATAATGTGTCCTTGTTACCTGGCTGCCTCATTTAATGGCATGCCAGTGTTCAATATGAGTTAGAAAAGATGCTTATAGAACTCAACAAATTGGTGCTCAGGTGACCATGATGCCTGTGATTGCTTACCTCAGTCAATTTGCTAGTGGGATGGTGGGTTATTTCTAAGAGAATTTGCCTGGGAAATAGATAATAGATCCAGCTGAATACAGCCTGAATAGGGTGATATGTTTCAGCGTTCATCAGACTGTTGTGCTTCTGGGAGGAAAAGTAAGATTCTGTTCTTACATAAGTCATTGATGCTTTCATTTGTGAAGGGCACTGGTTGCTTTTTGGACTTATTTTCACAATTTGCCAGGCTTGGCTTGACCTGCTGGCAATGCTTCTTTTGATGCAGCCCTTTTTGATGGTCTAGTCAAGATGTCCAAGGCCTGGACTTTCATCTTTGATATATTTGTTTTTTGAAATTTGAACCAAAATGTAGGTTCAGATATAACTGGTCATCTGAGGTAGACCAAAGATAACCCATGAAAGTACCAGAGAAGCAAGTGAGAAGGTGAATTTTCAAGTTTTATATTATATCAAATTCAGTGTTAACATTGCCCAAGAACAGGAAATAAGGGATACCTCATCATCACTGCTGAAAAGTGTCAGTGAATACCCTTTAGGAAACCTTTCGTCTGTGTAGATGAGTATAAAAGTCATGTTTGCTTTGGTTCTGTTTTCTATAGTTACAGTCAAACATCTCCAATCTTACCCGAGGCACCCTTTTATGATTTGATATTTAGTGCAATACTTCATATAAGATTTGACGTGTATCTTAATTTAGAAGGTGAATAAATAAGTATGGAGCTCTAAATTCTTTCAGGACTAACCAGTACCTTGTAGCTTACTGCTTCTGGGCTGCACTTTGGCTAGCTAGAGTTCTCTTTTAGTGGAAGTTGCTTTGAATTATGTTGCTATACTGTGTAATCTCTTAAGAGATGTGTTATTTCAATACAAAAGAGAGTTTATAACTGCTTTGTCATGATAGGATATTATCACCTGGCAGGACAGAGGCTGCCAACGTAGCCTGCAACATACTTTCTGTGTTTGGGGGACCTTGGTAACTGCACTGGGGACTGTGGTCACAATGTGGCATACATGGGCCAGGCCACCCAGCTGTGTATAGACCATAGGGTCACTGTCATGGAAAGGGACATGGCACTGCGTTGCAGAGATGCACTCTGAAGTCTTGCTGAGGGAGGGAGTGGCTGTGCTGTGTGATTCTTACATCAGATGGGGAGCGGGTTTGTAGGATATCTGTACTGACTGGGGAGGTGGGTGTCACATTTCTTAGACATTGTTAAAGATCTCTTTAGTCCTGTTATTAATTTTCTGCTTTTACTCCATTTCTTGATTACCATACAATGTTCTGTGTGGGGACAGAAATTAATGCATAATATGACAGTGCACAGCAAAATCACATTGTTTCTAAGCTGTTATGCAGCTGTTCCTTTATGTGTGGAACACATTTTCTTTCCTTTTTATTTTTAAACACCCTTAGAATGAAATAATTTTGGAAGAACTGAATTTGTTCAAAGCTGTGGGATATTGGCCTTGCTTGCGAGTCAGGTTTCCTAACTTCATGCAGCAGGTGGCATTACAGAACAAGTGATTTATTTTTTTCCTTTCTCAAGGAAAAATTGTTTGGTTAGAACTGAACCGCACCATTCTATAGAGAGAGAAATTTCAGAACCCTTTAATATACAGATAGTAAGTATAAGAGACAATATTATATGGAACAAAGTCTCTTTGATAAAGAATATCCAGGTTTAGGGCTTTTCCTTGTTGTATCCCAAAAAGTAGATATTGATATTTAATAAATAAAGTAGAAAACTCACTTTTTTTGTTGGGTTGGGTTTTTTTTAGAATGAATCCTAGTAGTCATATAACACATGTAACAAAAGGGGTCAAATGCATTTGAAAAATATCTGCAAGAGTTTTTCATGAAGAAGAAGCAAGAATGGGGCATCTCCATAAGGGAAGACAAGCCAGAAGCCCAGGGTGACCACCACACGTGCAGGGTCAGGGACCTTGCCTACAAGGGCACAGTCCCATATTGCCTGAGCAGGACATCAAAGAAGGTCAAATAACAAGTTGGGTCCAGGCTCCATCTAGGAAGTTCAGTTAGAAACAGCAGGAGGCAGGGTTGCAGGTAAGATGATGGATAGTTCTGAGGTCTTCCAGAAAGTTCAGTCAGCAAGTCAGGATAACAGGAGGTACAGTTGTGCCCAGCCCTGTGTGCAACATAGCTCAGTCAAAGACTGAAGACTCAGACCTACCTGAGCTGAAAGGGAGCTCCTGGGCTGAAGGACAGAGAATGTGGGTAAAAGTCACAGATAAGTCTGGTCAGGGTTATGTTGGACAGAGCAGAAGAGGGACAGAGAAGAAACATAAAAGGAACCTCAAGGGCATTTGGAGTAAGATGAGAGTTCCTAGAGGAACATCTTACGAAGCAAGAGAAGATCAGGCAAGGAACAGCAGAGGGAAGGGAAGAAGTATAATTTGAGCAGAACAGGCCAGAGCAGAGACAAAAGATGAAAAAACATGAAAGAGAAAACACAACAAAGGACAGAGAAAAAGTATGGATTAATAGTGATATATTGATTTTTGAGTACTTTCGCTTCCATTAGCTTAAGTGTCTTCAGGAATTAACATTACACATAAACCATCTCTTGATTTATTTTACCAGTGCTGCTGGTATTGCCATATAAAGTATGAGGATTAGGGAGAGATCTGGGCATAGTTGTTAAACACTGCAAATACACAATTACCTGTTCTCAGACATTTCTGCATTTAGCACTGCTTTCAAATAGCTCAAGCCAAACTGAGCTCCACCAGCCCAGTAGAATGAATTAAGCACCTCACATATTTGCTTGTAGCACCAGTTAAAGTACCGATCCAGGTCCTAGCTGGGCCCAGGCAACAGAAAATACTAGTCCGGTGTGGGCTTTGTGAAGCGAGGAGATGACATCTATGAAGTTCTCACATAGACTTCCTAGCCTTTGTCTCTTATGAAATGGCCATGGGTTAGCAGGGGACTATGTAGCTTCCCCACTACTGCTCTGGAAAGCTGCCACTGTAGACTCTCCTATTTCAATCCTGCTAACAAGATACAGAAGGAGTACTTGACTCCCCCAGAAGAGATTAATTTCATGATGCTTACAGATACTAATATCTGTCTAGAGCTCCATGGCCTGTTCCAAATAGCAGTTTTTAAGTGTGACATCAGATTCCTCTCTCTTGAACAGCAGGATGGTATTCTCTAATAATTTTTGACTTACGAATTAATTGTTATAAAGTACTGCAATGCTTCTGTCACAAATTTAGTGATTTATGAATTTGATTCTGTGCTTGTCATTTATGTAGGTGTCTCAGAAGCTCATCTTTGACAATTTCACCCACTGGATAGATGAGTTTCCATGCTATATGCATGTTTATGTTTCAAGATGCTATATACAATATTATTGAAAGCTTTCTGCCCTATGGTTGCTGTAAAAGTGTAGGATTCTTTATAAAGAAGTCTGTGTATCTTTCTTTCAAGGGATATTTCTTTTTCTGGGTGTTGTTAATGTACAAACCAATTAATTTTGAGTTTTTACTTCTCATTTTACTATGTGTTCATATTCTCAGTTCCTCTCGTGTTACATTAAGTTGTATAGAACATGCTGTATTTTTTATATAAATCATTCTTGTTTGATCTGATATTTTAACAAAATATTTTTCTTTTTTGCTTTTTTAGGTTTAGCCCAGTCAGGTGCATGGGGTTGCTTTGATGAATTTAACCGTATTGAACTTCCGGTTTTATCAGTAGCTGCTCAGCAGATATATATCGTACTTCAGTGTAAGAAAAACAAGAAACCTCAGTTCACTTTCACTGACGGTGATGTTGTTGACATGGACACAGAATTTGGTATATTTCTGACCATGGTATGTGTGTGAACACGTGTAAATGGCATCACTGTGAAAAATCTGTCCTGATTCATTTCCTATTGAAATTTCCCTGTTGAAATTATTGTAACTGTCTGTCAGAAAATAGTGAATACAACTGGAACAATAATTTGATCAAATTATAATGGTGATATTTTCTTTTGCCTATATATTTAACTGGAACTTAGGACTTGAGGTATGCAATTATCACTAACGACATATTTTAAGGACATTTAAAGTTGAATATTTGACAAATTGAGACTAAACCAAAGCATCTCATACTTTTACTCAAAATCTGGCAAAATAAAACAGAAGTAATTGACTGCTGCAAGGACTACTGTAGTTGGTCTAGTCAGTATTTCACCACCTGTGAAGAACTTTTGACCACAATCTTTCTATATGTCAGCATGAAGAAAACCACCCTCACTCTGATTCACTGGCCTCCTGAAGATTTCTCTTTGGTTCCTGTGGACTGCTTCTAGCAGTGCAGGAGGCAAAGAAGCAGGAAAGCATAAGAATTCCTTAAAAGCCTCTTTGTATCTTCCCCTCCTTAGCTGCAGACTACATACCTACAACTCAAAATTGAAGCATTTGTCTTTATTTTAAGGATTCCTACCTTTGAAAAGGTGTTAATTTTATAACTTTAATTCAAAAAAGAGATCAAATTAGTGGCATACAAAAGCCAGTGGGAAGGCAGTTTGGAAACAGCTAGAAGAGTTTAAGAAGTCGTCAGTGCGTAGCCAGTGACTACTGCTCTTACAACTGAGCCATGCAGTAGTCACATGAATGACTTAGACATCTTCAGTGAAACGTCAGATCCATTAGTTTAAATTATGTTCAGTAATAGCTTGCACTGCTTGACTGACTTTGCACTGAAATGGCCTGGGAATGCTCACAAGAGACAGTAACCTCCAGTACTGGAACACTATCAAGACCCTGAGGAGCTAACCATTTAAAACAGCTCCAGCAAGATCTGTGTGGTACCACATAGTTCATGAACCACAGTATTAAGCCAACTGTGCAGTGAGGTATAATTGTGACATGCCTGAGTTACCATTTGTAATCTGGCATGTGGTCCTGAGTTTGAAGTATCAGAAAAGAGAAACCTTCCTATCCTGCTTTCACTATATAATATTTTATTTTACATTTTGCAATTTTCAGAACCCTGGCTATGCAGGACGACAGGAACTTCCAGAAAATCTGAAGATCCAGTTTCGCACAGTTGCTATGATGGTGCCTGACCGTAGCATTATTATGCGAGTCAAGCTGGCAAGCGCTGGTTTCCGAGACAACCAAGTCCTTAGTCGAAAATTCTATACACTCTACAAACTCTGTGAAGAGCAGTTATCTAAACAGGTAAAACAAATATTTGTCCAACTGTAAGCTGTCACTGGAAGAGTATGTCGAGAATATACTTTCATGGAATACATAATTATTCTTACACTCATGAACCTATTTGTTTTTTAGGGTTTTCAGTTTCAAGTTCTAGAAACAGAGTCTAAAATCATCATGTTGCTTTTATTTTTCACACTAATTTGTGTAGTAAAGGAAATTTGATTTGTGATTTTTAAACAGAGTGCAGTTATTGGAGAAGCTATGAGGAACAGCATATATTGCTCTACTGAAGTTTGTAAAGGACTCATTTTTCAGTCTCCTCGCTTATGGAAGCTAGATCTATTGGAAAGGCAATGTAAGAATTGTAAATAACTGAAGAGTGCCTAGAAGGCACTGTCTTGCTGACTGTTACCGGAAAAGTGCTATTCTGTTTGATATGGGATTTTTAAGTACAAACAAAGCATAAAGCTTCTTTTAAGAGCAGAACACGTTGCCTTTTGAATGCCCTGTGCTGGCTGTCCACTAGAGGGTCTCAAGTAGAAATCATATGAATGGTAGGTAAATTGCAGCTCAAATGCCTGCTTTAGTTGAATCCTGATGAACCTGGGCATACTGACTACATTCTCCATTATATCATTTCAGTTCTATACCATGTATTTATTAGTGACTATGTTGAATTCTTGGACTACACTAGAATGAGATAATGGTGCATTGTATTGCCCTCAGAATTAAGATTAATAAGTATAGATTTAGATTTTCTCTTCCTTTCTCCATAGCTCCCCAATTTCACTCTCAATATGCATAACCAAACTGTGTTCCAGTTTTCATTAATTAAGATCAGCTTTCTTTTTCTGTGAGAGTTTATTGGAGACACTGTTGAAATTTCCTGGACTGCCTCTGCCCTGCAGTGTTGCCCTTACAGCAGATACTGGGCAGTGTGAGGCTGGTTCCAGTTGTCAGAAGAAAGTTTCTTTAGCTCCTTCCTGATCAGGAAGTTTGCCACAGTGTCGATTGGCCCTCTAATCCTAACCTAAATGCTCTCAACTGGCTCATCAGCTGTCCTAAGGCAAAGCATTCTCACTCTCTTTCAGAGACTTTATTTTAAAACCTTCCATTAAATTAAATTAATTTAAAACGTTTACCTTGATAGCTTTCTTTCTAGGATTTGCATCAATGGTCAAAGAAGAAACACATTACAGAACATTTGCATATTTTTTCAAATCTATTTTAACTAAGAATTGTATGTTCAGGTACAAATTTATTGAATATGTC
This sequence comes from Mesitornis unicolor, assembly GCF_000695765.1. Classification (NCBI taxonomy): domain Eukaryota; kingdom Metazoa; phylum Chordata; class Aves; order Mesitornithiformes; family Mesitornithidae; genus Mesitornis; species Mesitornis unicolor. The sequence continues at coordinate 50,469 of NW_010159411.1, forward strand.
TGCATGGCTCTGCAGATACACAGTTTCACTCGTAGTGTAAGGGAACGTATTCCAGCCCTTACCTGACTAAGTCCAAAGCTGGTTAGATTCACGTCTAGGATGCACATGGCTATTGGAAGTAAATCCTTATGTTCTGAACCAAATTGTTATGAAACTATCCACAGAGCAGAAAGTCATTAAGTACAGGATAGGATAGGTTTACATATAACAAATTGTATCTGAATAATTTCAGTGTATTTCTTTATATTAGCAAGATATTCACCGTTTTAGTCACGAATCCCAGTACCATATATCAAGACAGCAACAGTCCTTGCATGAGCAGAAAAAAGTGTAGTCTGAAGATGTGTTGTTTGCTGTTTATGCATCTGGCAAATTATGAATTTAGGAAAATTATAGCAGATGCAGCTCTGTTACAGATGACTTGTAAAAGTGGTAATCTACCACTGAAAGGGACACTTGGCAGGTATGGTCATGCAACACTGGAGAATATCTTCAGGATATGGTAGCAACAGAACTGGAAATCCAGTTAAAAAGATGAAAACCTGTAAAATTAGTTGTCTTTAAAAGTTTAATAACATATTTGTCTCTTTAATGATTTTAGTTTTCAGCCCTCTCTTGATTTTAAAGTGTTTAGTCTTTGCAGTACCAATTATATGCATGTGTTATTTCAAGGTTCACTATGACTTCGGGCTTAGAAATATCCTGTCTGTTTTAAGAACACTTGGAGCAGTGAAAAGATCTAATCCCAAAGAGCCAGAGAAAACTGTAGTGATGAGAGTACTACGGGACATGAACCTCTCCAAACTGGTACTGTAACACTGGTGACTTTCCCAAAAAGACTACTTTGCATTTTTAAGTGTATTTATTAGGCACTGTGGAAAGATCTTTTTCTTCAGCAGTTGGATACATTATTTTGCAGTTTTTAATATGGTCTGTCAGTGAATGGGGAATCGGAATACAGTTACAGCATGAGAACTTTTTGTCTTTTAAAGAAAAGAAAACAGAATCAGAAGCCTTAGCTAAAAAAAAATAAATCATTGGAAATACCGTCAGATCCTAGGGGACTTAACCTGCTCCTTTAATTGTCTCTTGTTTTTTCTTATTTCTGCCCTATCCAAGGAGAGAAAGGAAGAATACATTGTATTAACTTCTAATAATGTCATTAAAGATCTTTCTTAATCTAGACTTTCAATTTGTAAATTTCTTGGGAGTCTGTTGCCTTTTCAGAACATCATAAGAATTGCAATGACTGAGGTAATTGGGAGCAGCTAACGCCTCCTTGTATAGTCTAATCTCTTTCAATATTACTATTTAAAGTATTCATCTTTCTTTTTATTGCTGTAACTGAAAGGCTATAGCACGTCTAGACTCTGCATATTTACCTTGGGACTCAGTTTTGTCATGGAACCAATTACTCTGTTTCTGATGTTAATCTATTCAGGGCAGTAGTACATGTGTTCAAACCTATAGGCATGCTTCAGTGGTTTACAGAAGAAAAAAAAATCCAAGGCAAAATATGATTTGAATAAGTTTTGCTGGCTTATGTAACAAATGAAGAAACATGTGTGTATGTATTGAAGAAAACTGTATTAAGCTATTAACATTTTTATAAGCTTTAAGTATTTAATGTAGAAATTACTACTTGTGATTGCATTGTATGAAATTCACTTAATAGAACTGATTCATAATTATAATATTTGCTTTGGAAACGCTAAGACTTTCTACTGCCATCTTTTAAACGACATATTCTTGAAGATTGTTTACAGCTTTAATAATAATTTCAATGAATAAATAATGTATTTCCTCCTACTTTATCCTTGACAGGTGGATGAAGATGAACCTTTATTTATGAGTCTCATTAATGACTTATTCCCTGGAATTACTCTGGATAAAGCTGAGTATCCTGAGCTACAGTCAGCTATTCAGAAACAGGCAGAGAAAGCAGGGCTTATTCATCATCCACCATGGATACTTAAACTAATTCAGCTGTATGAAACTCAACGAGTCCGACATGGTTAGCATGCTGAATAAGGGTTTGAGACTGCATAGAAGCAATAGTTTTTTATATTCTCTGCTAAAGAATGCAGATTATTTTCACAAAAAAATGTACTTTAAAATTGAACAGATGTACTTTTTAAAGCCTATGTGGATATTTTGCTAGGAAACTGTTACGACTTTCTTTCATGTGCAATGCATACATAGGGAGGTTGTAGCTTTGTTGTATTACATTTTCATGGGAAATACAAGTGTGGCCTTCAGTGACTGAAATTTCTGTGGAACAAGTTAAAATGTAGACTTTACATTAATATTCAGAAACAGCTGATTTTGTTCAGTGTTCTGAAAACAATTGGTGTCCTCAGACACAGTTCAGTCATGAAGCTCATGTTTAATGTTACTGTGAGTTTATGATGCTGAGAAGATTACAGAAAATAATCTCTCAAACCTTTACTTTGGTAGATTCTACCAAGATGCAGTAAAATTCCGAGTGTAGTTCTTTGTGTTCAGTTCTGGCAATTTCAAGTGAAGAGAGATAAGCCTACCTCCTGCTGGACCAGGGGGGTTGGACGAGATGGTCTCCAGAGGTCCATTCCAACCTCAACCATTCCGTGATTCTGTGAAAATACATTTTTACAGTGCAAAAAAGGCTAATGAGTAAAGTTTATTCTGTCCTAGGAAGGGTACCAAAGACAGTAGTAAAAACAGGTTTATGATTCATAGCTGAGTGGAAAAAATAATTACCTCTGATTGAAATGTTCCCCACCCCTCAACCTCTAACAACTAAGGATTTTTCTGTATATGAAAGGAAATGTAACTAAAGTAGCAAAGATTTATGAAGATATCATCCATTTTTATTCTCCCTTTTCGTGTCATAATAAGAATAGTAAACTTAAACTAATGGAACAAAAAGGAAATACTCATTTGCATAGCACAGTCCAAGAGCTTAATGCCTCAAAGGTTTAGTTCAGATTATTGGTTAGACCAGAGAACTGGTTAATGCTGTGCTGAGTTAACAATTTACATCAATATTGCTATGTTCAATATTCCATATAAAATCATAATGCCTATATCTATATAGGAACCATGAAATTTTTAATTATGTCAGTCATATACCTCTTCTCAGAAGAAGCTGTTTGGTCTGTGATAAACCACAGACCACTGTTCCCCAAAAATCTCCAGAATCCACTGTGGCATTCTGCTTAGATGCCTCTTCCCTCCACACATCCCTGCTATTCCCAAGGGTCATGCAGCTCCAAATGGCCTGACACTTGGATGCCCAGGATCTTTCTGTGACACAAGTTATTGCTTGAATGGAAAGAGATCTCTCATTTCTTGACTTTCATTTGTCCTACTTACAGACCTTGGATTTATGGAGAGGCTACAATGGGATTTCAAGTAATGAGGAAAAAAATCTGTGAAATGTATGACTTCTCTTTGTTGAAAAAGAAGCAATATTTGCAAATGGAGTGCTCATGCACATGCACACATATGCATGGAGATTCAGTGCACGGATCCTGAAATCTCTTTTGTGTAAAAGTTTTGATCCAAATGTTGTTGAAGCCAGCAGAAAGGCCATTGAAGGGCTTGGATTTAATGTATCCATATGTAACATATTGCATGAGTAGTTGATTTCACGCCCAATCTGCTTTTGGGAACATTCAGCTCCCTTTATTTTCAGAGGCAGTTTGCATTGTACTGGATTAGGTTTGTAACTTGGGTTTGTGCCTGTTTGTTCCATGCCGTGTTGAAGAGGTTTTCAAGGCCAACTAAGGATTATGTTGCCCAGGTTTGTCTAGGTTTAATAGGAGTTATCAAGCTTCCTTAGATGACATTGAAAGTCCAAGTTTGCATCTCCCATCTACTTTTGGACAGACTGTGGGCCTCCTGAATAGTTGACTTAGAAAACGTAACTAAGAAGGATTGACTGTAAGCTCAATTTACTGTTGAAGACATGGCTTTTTTTCCTTAGGCAATATGTGTATATACTGATCAAATTAAAAGTGTGGTTGCTGTTAACTGCTTTTTACGTAAGAAAAATGTATTAAAATGTCAGCATGGATGGATGCAGGTACATATCTTCGTTATTTTTGCTTCAGAAAGATACACTTGCTTTTGTATATCATTGAGAGCTAGATATTATCACTAAATACGTTTAGAAATTACTGGTTTTGTTTACCACCAGTCATGTCAATGTCATTGTGTGTGAACATCAAAAGGCAGTTGTGTTTTCCAATTAGAAAAAGGAACAGAACTGCTTGAGGGAAGATATGGGCCCACATAGACTTGTCTGTCGTAATAAAGCAGACATTCATGGAGGCCTTTTAATAGTATTTTAAAAATCCATTTCAGTCAACATTGAGGAAGTGGAGTGAGAAACATCTTTTTTATATTGGCTGTTGATAAAAATAAAACAAGGATCATTGATGCAAAGAAACATTAAATGGTAGCATGACACTTTGACATTTCATTTTAAACCAAGTTTGTATTGTTTTAAGGTATGATGACTCTAGGTCCAACTGGTGCAGGAAAGACAAAATGCATTAATATTTTAATGAAAGCGATGACAGATTGTGGTGCACCTCATAAAGAGATGAGAATGAACCCAAAGGCTGTCACAGCTTCCCAGATGTTTGGTACCCTTGATGTTGCTACAAATGACTGGACAGATGGTATTTTCTCTGCATTATGGAGAAAAACTTTAAAAGCAAAGAAGGTAATGGATATTGTATTGTGATAGTTAATAAGGACATTTAACACTATTTCTATAAGGTCTCATTACCTGTCATTTATGTGAAAGATTTTACATTATAAAATTAAATGGGAAAATGCAGTGCTAGTTTTGCTTTGTGTCTGAATAGCTGAATGTGGGCCTGAGTCATATTTGCATGTTTATGGCAGAAAGCATGAGGCTTCCCAAGCACTTGAGGTTCCAGAATTAAACTGCAAAAGTTTTAAAGGGTTTTGCTTCCTTCTGTAAGTCAGTAGTCCTACCGTTCAAATGCAAAAGCAAGGGCTGTTCATGTTCTGATGTGAGGACAGGAAAGTCAGTTTTCTCCTGTCTGGTTTTGTCATTGCCACTCTAATTATATAAGAATGTAAGAGGCTCTGGTAAGAAATCAGTGTAGGTATTTCCCAATTCTCTTATCAAACCTGCAGATCATGTTTCATGGAATCATTATTTTGCTCAAGTCTTCAGAAGTTTCATTCAGCTCTCACTTGGAAAATGGGAACCATTACATGAAATACTTAGGTAACATCCCACAAGGACCAACTGTGCCCTTGTCTGCAACTGTATTTAATGGGAAATACTTTCATCCACCTTGATGGGTGCTGGGCTGGCTGATTTACTTTAGTAGAAGAAAGGGACAGCTTTATGCTTAGAACAGCCCAAATTAGTTTTTGTCACTATTTCTTAACATCCTTTCTGGTGTGACACAGGATAACAAAAGAAGGTTTAAAATCACTGAGCAGATTATAGTAACTGCAGTTCATGCTGAGCTAATCAGCACCAAATTATGACTCGTTATTTATATCAAAAAGTACGTTCTCTGAAAGTAAGTAAGTGTATATTTTTGGTCAATGTACATTAAGTTGCATATGTGTGTGTGTCTTTTTTTTAGGGTGAGCATATCTGGATAGTTTTGGATGGACCTGTTGATGCAATATGGATTGAAAATCTGAACTCCGTTCTGGATGATAATAAGACCCTTACTTTGGCCAATGGAGATCGTATTCCTATGTCCCCCAGCTGCAAAATTATTTTTGAACCTCACAACATTGACAATGCTTCCCCTGCAACAGTTTCTCGTAATGGCATGGTCTTCATGAGTTCTTCAGTGTTAGACTGGAAGCCTATTTTAAGAGCTTGGCTGCAAACGCTACCTGTTACATACTCTGATATCCTATGGAATTGCTTTAATGCTGTATTTCAGGTACTTAATTCAACAACTTGATAAAGAAATATTGCATTTCTTACTCTTCATTTAGTGAAGCATTGTTTCTTCCTCAGTGCTTTTTCAATTATTTAGTTTTCTTTGTTTATGTAATAAAATATGGATGAAGGATTTTAAAAAAGAGAGATCTCTAACAAATGAGTGAAACTCTTAACAGATGAATAATTTGGATGCTTTGTTTTGTCTGCATAGGTTAGTTGGCAATGAATTGTTAAATCTGTGATTATTTTATAATGCGTGTTGGCAAAACAGAAATATTATCTTTGGCTGTAATTGGTACTGAAATTTTAATTCTTGTTAGGATACATAAAGGGAGTGTATAAACTTTCTTGTTTGTTTTAAATGTAAAGAAGTAAATTTGGAAAGAAATCAAACTAGAGTCACTCTGGTGGAATCTTTCTCAATTTTGGCTGCAACAGGAATGCGTTTGGCCTATTAGTTATTTTTAAAAGGCATTCTATAGTTCAGATGAATTCAGAGCAGTTCTGTGCTCTAAAGCTCAGCACAGGTGACTAGAGTGGTCTCTTTGATTTTCTAATCCGTGATTCTCTTCCAAGGGAGCTTTTGAGATGGCATCTCTTTGATACACACTCTGGCTAAATTGGGTTCAATCAGTAGTTTCAAATGGAGAATTCTGCACTGCTTTTTCCCTCTATTTGACCTTAGCATACTGAATCATTAAAAATGTTTCATTAATATTGTGGATGGTTGTACTCGATAGTGGATCTGAAAGCCTAACCTCAGTAGTACGCTGTTTTCACGTACACTGAAATTATTTTTTCTTTGGAATTTTTTAATGAAATAGTTATTGCTTTGCAATCTTTCAGCATTGTTATCTTCTGACTTCCTCACCATCTGAGGAACAAATGCAACTTACTTGTATACCTTGCTTTCCCAACGGATTTCTCCTGCCCATTTTCTCTTGTAATTGATGTTGGCTTTCGCAGTGGTTTCTCCTGTAATATTTTTCATCGTTGCTAGATTTTACAAACACAGTTTTTAATGAACTTTGAATGACATTTCAGAAAGTTTATTTATAAATCATGTAAAAGCAATGATTAATATAGTTTTGGAGTGCCCTGAATGTTAACAAGTGTCTTCTTACAGATACGTTTCATTTCAATGCCCATTTAATTTAAAGCCGATGTTTAACAAGCTATTAATTTTGTTCTACCTCCAAAACATAATATGTCATAGTACTTACCGCAGCAGCGAGAGAAACAAGTCTGATAATGATTTTTAAAATATACTTCCAAAGTAATGTATATGTGGGTCAATTCACTGCTTCTTTGCTACAGTTTTATTTATATTTTATGCTACAACTTGTTCTGAAAACATAACAACAACATTTAAAATATCCAAGCCTGAAGCAATAGCAATAAAGTCCAGAAAAATATGTATTTTATTAGATTGAGAGATGAAAGTGCAGTGAAATATGAAGTTAGTTCTGTGCTGAAGGCTGCATTTGGAACTATCGAAATGTAAATGAAAGCTGTCATGCTGTCAGTTTTTTCATTTTTAATGAGCTATCTTTTCTTCTCAAATAATAGAAGCAATAACAGTGATTTTATAGATGAGGGTAACACAACTTTTGTATTCAGGTGGCTCTTCTTAGAGTTATTATTTTCCCCCATATAAAAAAATAGGTTAAATAAATTCTGAAAGAGAATTTGTGAAATAAGATACATCAACAGTGGTAGTCAAAACTCAAATACAGACCTTGGTGAATTTAATGCTAGTATTAAGAAAAATATAGATATAAGCAGCTTACAAATATCTGATTTTTAGAAGAAAGTGAAGATTAGGCTATAAATGGAAATGCAGTAACTAAGGAGAATCAATTTTTAAGTATATCTATAGACACCTCTTGAAATCCATCTAAATTAAACCAAAATAGATGCAAGACAACTGCTATAGTAATTCCAATTTGCTTACAAGAAACACTTGTTATTTATGCTAATAAAATAGTATTTGTCACTGACAGTCTGCATATTGGATAAAATAATTATTAATTATTAATAGCAAGTAGCAAGAATGTAGGAAGAAGCACCAGAGAATAATAGTTGTGAATCAGTGGAAAGAATGTATTTATTCTTTTTATGTGTATTATAAATTCCACTATAAGCCATTAGTTTTTATATAAAAGACAGGAGGTATTCCAAAAGACAATAATAAATTTAATCCCCCCAAAACAACCCCCAAAAAACAACCTTATTTTGAATGGAGATTATATTTGAGGCCTTTCTATTTCCACAGGATTTGTTTAAAATGATGATGAGGTGTTGGACTTTCACCCTCCCTTTCCCAGTTCTTTCTTCACAGCAGCATTTCAAGCTTAGGAGTAATTTCAAATAAACACCCATCCTCAAATAAAGTCTCTACTTTCTTAAATTTAGAAGCTATGCCGCCAATTTCTTGTCTGCTACCTTAAGCAACAGAACTGCTTATCTGATGGAAGCTGTTATCTGAGACAGTTTCAAAGAACTTGAAATAGTTAAAATAATTACCTGAATAGCGTAATTTAGTTTGTCTGCAAAGTGTGAAGCTCAAACTAGTGATGGATGTTACGCGAGTAACATAAGTTTCGGCATGTCTATGTATTGTTTAAATGAAAAAAAAACCTAGTAATTTAAAAATCACACTCACTTTTTAAAAAATAAAATCTAGTGTCCTGGATCCTTTATTGATCTATTTTGCAGACTTAACAGCAGAGTAGTCAGATGTGACTTATTCCTCCCTCCACATTAAATCTCACCCTAATATTTTTTGGGTAAAGGCTGCTATTGTCTCTGGAGCGTAGAGTTGAATATATAATTCAAAGAGTTTCTTAGCTTTAATATTTAAATGCTGATGTTCAAATTAATATTACAAATACTAATAACTTTGCATTATTTAATTGTTCTTGTGCTTGTCTAAACCCTTTGAGTATGTTGCCAGTTTCTTGTCCTAAAGACCTTTGTACAGTGAATTCCACAGTGACTTTACAGTGTGCAAAAGAATCTTTTCTCATATGAGTTTTTACCATCTGACTTCATTTTGCATTCTCCTTTTAAGGGACAGCAAAGTCCTGATCCAAATTCTTCTCAATTTATGCATATTTGTCATGGCCCAATTTGTTTTTCCAGACCCCCTGTTCAAACAAAATACTATAATAAGTAGTTAATTCATGCTAATTACTATCTTGATCTTCCATCCTTCTTTCTGCCATGTATTGTTTTAAATGTAGTACTAATACAATATTAACATATATGGACCTGATTTTTTTTAATAAACTCAAAGAACAAGAATTAACACAAATCTCAGTGGAATCATATGTACCATAAAACTCATTGTGGTGAAAACTGGGCTCTTGAAAGTATGGACTACTTTGACTCAAGAAATATCTTTATTCTGAGTGTCTCCAATCAATTATTAAACAAATTGCAGTGCCCTATAAGGCATCTAGTCTGTGTTACAGATGAAGAAACTGAATCTCAGAGAGATTTAAGTCCACATTTTAAAGGTCTTTAAATTTGAATCTCCCACCCTGTGTGTAACCCACAAAAGCCCAATTGGTCAGTTGAGCACCTGAGGTACTGCTGGGGACAAAACACACATTTCAGAGAGTAAGCTACAAAAAGCAGCACTCTCTGGTGCACATTTTCTAGCCAGCAAGAAATAACAGAAAAAGGGATGTTTTCTAAGCTTCCCTTCTCATATGTATGCCCACATTTAGACTCTCTTCTTTCTCAGATCACGTAGCCAGAAGCCCTATTCTAGATTAAGAGGCCTAAGTGGGTATTTTTTCATACTAAGTGTCTTTGTGATGTGTGTTACCCATTATTCCAATGAGATGGAACTTGGGAGGATGGTTAAAAATTTTGATTCAGTCTCTGCGCCAATAAACACTCAGCATAGGGTACGTGGAGAACTTCAGGGGCAAAAAAAGTAAACTGAAAATTTGAACAAATCTAGTGAATATGTGGGTAAGCAGCTCGCTGATTTTTCCAAAATATCTAAATGATTGTTTACGTCTTTGAGTGACTGAATGTCTTCTTTGTCTTAGCTTTCTCAGTTACAGGATGTGGGAGCCATAAATAGAACTCTTCCAAAATTACTGTATCACATTGTGTCCCTGTTGCATTTTTACTTCCCATAAGGAGTAGGCAGTGTTGATTTCTGAAGTTTATGAAGGCAAATGGAACCCATAGAGAGGGAATTATATTAAAAGTTGTTAAATGAGGTGATAGTAGGTTATTATTTACATCAGTCTGCACTATGGATGGCAACTGATATTTTAAAATCTGCACTGCAAATCCCAGAGAGGACTTTACATAAATTTAAAACTTTCCTAAAGATGTTGCAAAACACTTGGCAAAGGCAGGTAGCCATCACTATGGAGTAACCTGAGGAACGTCTAGGTTCCATTAAAGTCAGTTGCAAAATTCACTTTGGATCCTGCCAGCATTCTACAGAAAACCAAGAGGATTGGTTTCAAGAGCGACAGGTACATTATGGTGCAGTCAGAACAGATGAGACAGATAGAAATCTATAGTGCTGAAGTTGTGCATTGTATAAGCATCATTATAAAAATTCTAGTGCTTTTATCTGACCACTACAAAAAAGGCAATGGTAGATTAAAATCTCCAGTGGAGAGCACAAATGGCAGATCCCTGATGTAACTGAAAAGCAGTCTTCAAATTGCTTTTCAGGAAATTGCTGTATGAAGCTTATATGAATAATTCTGCTGACTGTGGTACATCAAAGTTATTTTTCTAATATATTATTGTTAGCAAAATTTCATGATCTAAGTCTGAATATTTATAATCCCAGAAATGGGGCAAAATATTGTTTGGAATAAAGTTAAGCATATACTTAAAATAAAATAAATGGTCTAATCTAAGAATAAATAATACCACTTTAACTCATAAAGCAATTCTTTAAATTATGTTTTTTCTTTCCAGGATGTGATAGATTTTGTTTTCTCTGCTGTGACACCAAAAATGCCAATATTAGAATGTATGTACATCAAACAAGCTATTGACCTCCTACAGGTAGATATGACACACAGTTTGTCTCATTCTGTTATTTGTCACAGGACATTGTTCTAGGAGGGCAGTAGTTACATATTGCATCTGCTTTGCAGGGTTTATTGTCTGACCGAGATGAGAAGCAGCTCAGCGAGGAACATATTGCTCGCTTGTTCATTTTTGCTGTCATGTGGTCAGCCGGAGCTCTTTTGGAACCGGATGACAGGCTGAAAATGGAGCTGTTCCTACGGAAGCACTCTGCAGTGAAAGAACTTCCAGCTGTGAATGGAGAAGAAACCATGTTTGAATTTGGTATCAGTGCCTGTGGCCAGTGGGAGCACTGGTCAAAGAAGGTTTGTACAATGTGACATGCTAGGCTTTCTTAATGAATATATAAGGAAGATATATTTGGTAAGTGGCATGTTATTTTATTATTTAAAACCCAGCGTAATTTGATTAGGAAGATTAACCCTACCAAATGCTCAAGAGCTTTTTTTTTTTGAAAGAGTTTTTTCTTTTATCCATAAACATCTTTGGCAGAGAATAGGAACATGTATTTGAAATAGCATTGGAAGTGAAACAGAAGTGATCTTAGCTTTGTCTACTGTCTGTCACCCTACACCCTACTGTACAAGAACTCCCAGCAAGGAAAATCTTTCTTCATGTAACAGAGAATAGTTGAGTGAAAATACCTCCTTAGTCTGACACCCTTTTAGAAAAGCTTGGCAACTTACTGGTTATAAATTGATGCTTGGCTTTCAAGAAGAAAAGTTTTGCTAATGCACATTTTATAAAGTTCATTTGGTTTTTGTGTTCTGATGCAAAGTGACTGTGTGGCCAGGTAGAAAGTCTCAGACTTTTTGTGTGTCTTTCTCATGCAGGTCCCTGAATATATTTACCCTAAAGATTCAGTACCAGAATATACTTCCATTCTAGTTCCAAATGTAGACAGTGTCCGAACAGGCTTTCTAATGCACACTATCATGAAGCAAGGAAAAGCTGTTCTGCTAATTGGGGAACAGGGAACAGCAAAAACTGTTATGATTAAGGTAGGTGGAATGGAAAAACATCTAATATATTTCTGTGATAATATTGCAATAATTGACCTTGACAGAAATGTTGAATTGAAGTGTAGAGGTAATTTGATTTTTCTTCAGATTGCATACTAGCATTCTTACTGAGGCATTTTGCCAGCACTCACAAGGCCTACAAGCAAAAACGGTGTCTACATTTTAGTATAAAGGGTTCTTTTAAACTTTGCTAACCATGGCCACATGATAAATACTCTTTCATTCACTTTCTTTTAAGGAGTCAAAGTAGAGATTTTGCTAAGAAAATATTAATCCTTGGATAATTTTTTATTTCCCTGTGCTTTGTTGGTGGTGCCATGTGTGAACTGATTTCTACACCCTTGTTGCATGACTGCCTTCACAAGCCAAACTGAGGAGTAATAAAGAGCTTCCTTCTTTACTCGGGATGTTTTTCTGAGGGTAAATCTAGTGTTTATCGTCTGTTCTCACTGAAAATGACATATTCTCTCTGTAGAAGAAAATCATAACAGGATTCCTATTAAATTAACAAATATATGCTTAACATATTATAAAATTGTGCAGGTTAATCATATGACATTTTAAAAAATTAATAACTTACTACAGAAGAGCCAATAATCAAAAGGCCGAACAAACTCAGATGTCATACCAAACCTGGCATCCCTTATTTGAAAAAATGCAAGTGTAATGGTTTTCAGCATGGTGTCTGTGATTTCCAGGGGAATCTCTAGACTCTTTGATCAATGAGAGGCAGCTAAATAAAACTGTTCTACTGTTGGAGCAGCTGAATTTGCCATACAGGTGTCTGTACCTACAGTGGAGGATTTGCAGAGGTCTTGAAATTGAAGATAACTGGAAAACACTGGCCTAAATTGACCTTTGGCTTTCTTAAAATCTGGAGCCATTTTGTGTCCCTCAGCCATGTACTTTCTGAGCCCTGACATAAAGCAAGTTGTACCAATGCCAGCAGCCACTAATACTGCTTTTTCAGCTTAGCTGTTGCTGCCAACATGCGTGCCGATGTAATGTCAACTTCTGTTCCTGGCACCAGCTGGAGAACTATTTTAGCAGAGTGAAGAGGTGGGATCTGAGTGGTGGTCTTGATATTCTGCATACTGGATTTTGGCCAGATGCTGGCAACCTCCAACCTTCAGCTGCCATTCCTGTCCCTAAAAATAGTTGGAACCGATTCTTGGGAGTTGCTTACCCTGTGTCTATTCTATAGAGCAGAGTATGTTCCTTACACAAGGGGCCATAATGCCAGTAGATATTTGATCTCTTTTAATGTTATGAGTGAAAGTGAAATGCCTTCGCAAGTGTTCCCCTTCTGCTTTCACCTTCGGTAGATTTTTGCTTTACTTCAACTTGTGGAAAAGAAATTTCCAGATGTAAGCAGCTGGTTTCATTAAAAAGTAGACACTTCAGGTAGCAATCTGAATTAATCTGAAGTAATCTTCAGCATTGAGTAGGGTATCAGTATGTATAAAAATAAAGAACTTAGAGCATTGTTTAATACCTTTACTCTCTGTACTCTTCATTCATGATTGCAAAAAACCCCAGAATTTAATGTGAAATTGTTATGGTAGGGTTGCAAATTGAACCCAGAATCTGACAACAATTTAACTAACAAAAAATATCCCAATAAATAACCTCTTCTTTTTCAAAGTTCTCATTTATGTACTGTGGAATATTACTCTTACCATGTAAAGACTCTGAAATGCTGTAATGAATAAAACACAAGTAAGATTTTTAAATGATAGTATATTCATAGTTGTGGTGGGTTGACTTTGACCACCTGCAAGACCCCCACTCAGCTGCTGGTTCCCTCCCCCTCCTCAACATGACACGGGTCAAGAGAAGAACAGGGAGATCACTCACCAATTATCATCAAGGGCAAAACAGAATTGACTTGGGGAAAATAAATTTAATTTATTGCTAATTAAAAATAGAATAGGATGGTGAAAAAATGAAGGCAATACTAAAAACACCCTTCCCTCCATCTCTCCCTTCTTCCAAGGCTCAACTTCATTTCTTCACTTCCTACTCCTCTACCTCCTCTCATCCTGATTGGCACAGGAGGATGGGGAATGGGGGCTTGTGGTCAGTCCGTAACAGCTCCTTTCTGGCACTACTGTTTCCTGCTCCTGCGTGGGGCCCCTTCCATGGGATACAGTCCTTTATGAACTGCTCCAGAATCAGTTCTTACCATGGCTGCAGCTCTTCATGAACTGCTCCAGCATGAATCCTTTTCATGGGGCACAGTCCTTCAGGAATGGACTGCACAAGTATTGATCCCCCATGAGTTATACTTCTTGCCAGAAAATCTGCTTCTGCATTGGCTCCTTTCCATGTAGTACAGCTTCCTTCAGAGCACATCTACCTACTGTGGTGTCAGGACCTCCAGAGACTGCAGTGTGAATATCTGCTCCAACGCGGTCCTCAAGAGGCTGCGGGAGGATAACCTGCTTCACCATAGTCTTTTCAGTGGGTTGCAGGAATCTCTCCTGGAGCACCTCCTCCCCCTCCTTCTGTTCTCACCTTGCTGTTTGCAGGGCTGTTTCTCTCATATTTTTTCTCACTTCTGTCTCTCAACTGCCAGACAGCATTTTGCCTTTTCCTACACAGACTGAGTGGCTCTGGTGGGTCCGTTGGAACTGCCTGTGTCTGACATGGGGAAGTCCCATCCTCTTCTTGCAAAGGGCTGCCCCACAGCTTCCCCTGCCAGCACTTGGGCACCTGTACCCAGTACACTAGTTTCGTACAAATGGTTGGAACTTTGAGGAGATGTCTGAGCAGTAAGCTGCACCAATCCATCAGCTATCAAGAGTACTTACCAAATACAGGACTATTGCATGTACATTGCATGACTGTCATTTGTGTGATGTCTGAGAAAAACTTATTTTTGAAGGGCATCTTTTCTGAAATTGAGAAAATTGTATCAACAAGATTAACAGCTGTAAAATCATCAAAATATTTTGAGGGGCCTTGGCTGTATCTTCTTTTCTGTTGTCACAGAGTGTATGTCTCATTGGAGTTGTTCTTAGAGCACTTAATCAGCAATAATATAGGGGTTTTTTTCTGAGGTACCAAAATGGGAACACTTCTAGTCAACCCTTTACAAAGATAAGGATTTAAATGATATTCAGCTTTGTCATCATTGCAAAAGGATTGATTCTTGAAAAAGAAATAATGTTGGGAATCTGGAATTTTTAATACTGTTTCTATGTCCCAGGACTCTTGCTAAACAAAATATTTTGCATGCTTTATATGTGTACCTTCATGTAACTCCAGGGTTACATCTTTTTCTTTCTGATTCTATTATAAAACTTCACTAAATATTAAAAGTGGAACTTTGTTGCTTTAGGGCATCAGCAGCAGCTGTGGGAATTGTATACATTGATAAAACCCAAGGATTCCTTTCTTCATTAAGAGAGGACAGCTATCAGTAAATGTCATGTAGCTGGGTTTAATTTTACCATACCATTCCTTTACACTGCTTTTGTTGTAAGAATTGGTGTTGTAGCGTAGATGTGAAAAAGGATCTTATTTTTCACTTGGTCCTTGCAGACTCTTGTAATGGATCATCACTAACAGCTAGAATTTAGAAAAACTGACAATTGCTAATGCAAAGTTTATTTATATCTTGAGTTGTCACATGTCTACTTCTTGTAAAAATTAATGAAATCTGTTAAAAGCTTATAAATTTCAATACTTAGAAGCTTTATGCAAAACATTAACTGACAGTTTGAATTTCAGGTTGGAGAGGGTATATTTGTCTTAAACTGCTCTTTGACATTTTGAAGATAGTAGCAGGACTGAGATTTTGTAGGTGTTTGATTTTTGCAGAGCTGCTGAGCATCTGCATCTTGTTTTAGGTGAATACATCTGAAGTTACTGGTGCACTTTGCTTAAAATTATTTTATCTTCCAGGATTACACAAGCAAGTATGATTCTGATGTTCACTTGACAAAACGCCTAAATTTTTCTTCTGCAACACTGCCAAATATGTTTCAAAGAAGCATAGAAAGTTACATAGATAAAAGAATGGGCACCACATATGGTCCTCCAGCAGGGAAGAAAATGACTGTCTTTATTGATGACATCAACATGCCTGTGATTAATGAATGGGGTGATCAGGTAAAAGGAAAATGTTAACATTTGGGAATTGGTGGTTTTACCATTGCTGCTGATGGAGATGATGATCTGTGGGTTGCAAAAATATGAAAGTTTAGGAAAAAGGTATCATGATATCAACTAGACCAAGTACATCTACTAAAAGTAATTTCCCTAAGTCAGTTTTTCCAAGAATGGTAAACTGTCAGTCACAAAAGATGAGGGTTGGCATCAAGCCATTTGGTGTAATCATTGTAGCTTTTGAGCCTTTTGTTTTGGTTACATACAGAGCTTGCAGAATTTCCAAACTAGCTGTACTAAGAACCAATCTAGGAAAGGAAGCATGCGAATCCAAAAAGAAACCTTTCCTTTTTCTGTCCACTCTGGACTTTATAGTACAGTTATTATTAGATGAAATCTAACATCACAGTTGACATCCAAGACTAGTGAGATGTCTTGAGGTATTGATAAATGAATACTTATAGACCTACACTCTGAAAATCTGACTTAAATTTTAAAAAATTGCTGCCGAGAAAAAGTCATTTTCCTGCTCCTAGTATAACACTCTAAACCTGTTCTCACTGCCTCTGTACAAGTTAATGTGTGACTCTACTTTGTGCTAAACCAACCACTCTGTCACTGTCTAAGTGTCTGTGGCAATCTGAATATATAGTTTAGCTTGAAAATTTAAATTGCTGCATTTTCTTAGGTTGATATCATGGAAATCCAGTTGAATGTCTGACCTCATGTCCACAAGTACTTAGCACGTGAAGCTTACAATGCAGCCAATCCACTGCATCAGAGCACTTGGTACCATGTTGCATGGCTTTAGAAATTGCTGAAGTATCTGGCGGAATACCTGAAATTAAGAAAGATAAGATATATCTTTCTTTCTGTCTACTAACTTATACTGGAGATTTCGTCTTTCCTTTCTTTAAGCTGAGAACCCTAAAATACTTAACTGCTCAATTTCTTTTTTTTTTTTTTTTTTTTGTCGATAACTAGATCACCAATGAGATTGTAAGACAGCTGATGGAACAGAAAGGTTTCTACAATTTGGAGAAGCCAGGAGAATTCACAAATGTGGTTGACATCCACTTTGTAGCTGCTATGATACACCCTGGGGGAGGTCGGAATGACATCCCACAGCGCCTGAAACGCCAGTTCACCATCTACAACTGCACACTACCTTCCAGTTCTTCTATTGACAAAATATTTCGAACAATAGCTGAAGGCTATTTCTGTGAACAACGAGGTTTCACTGCAGAAATATATAAACTGGCTTCAGCATTAGTATCTACAACTCGAAAGGTTTGGCAAACAACAAAAGTGAAGGTAAAATCATGTATGTTAAGAAGCCTTTGAAGTATCTGTACCATGACAAAGCAACAAGACCCAGGCCTTTTGAACTGTCATGTGTGTTATATTTTGTGTGGCGAAGCTGTGACCTACATGTATAACTACTGGTTGATGCCTGTGTTCCAAATTTGTTGCTATCAGCACCTAGTTAGCTGACTAAAAGCATAATCATATGCAGTGCCTTCTATAGGTAATATAAGAATTACATCTATAAATATAATATAGTATGTATAGCTGATAGGAATGTTTAGAGGTCTTCTGATTGAGAAAATGTCAAGGGCATAATGAACCATAAATTAAAAGTTAGATAGGAATCTTCTGCAAAGATGTTTGAGATTGTGAGAAACTTTAATGATCTGAATTAAAGGAAAGAAGACAAGTTTGGTGGAGAGGGAATCAGTTCAAAAGAAATAAAATCTGATATTTAGTAAATTCTAAATATTTACTTTTTCCATTTCAAACAGATTGTAGAAACATTTAGCTGCTATTCCTAAACAAATGTTGCTTTAGAATAGAAAATAAAATTTACATGTAGAATGAAATTTGAAAAGTTAAAGAGTAAAATTACAGCATAGAAATGTGTACCAAATTTGATCTTCTAATGAAAAAAGTGGAGGAAAGAGGTGCAAAGAGAGATAGGCAGGGATTTGATAAATTACATTTTCTAGTCTGAAAAAGGCCGATCAGAATTTCCCAACCAATTCAACTGTAGACATAAACTTGGCTTACACAGAGAAATATAGAGTTCTAGTGAAGCTATTGACAAATATGTTCAACAGAAATGGTGCTTATTACTGCTAATTAGTTGCCTATAGACAAAACGTAGCTTTTGCTAAGTTGTTCATTTTTTCAAATCGCCTTTTATAATTTTTCTGCTCTTTTTTTTTTGCTTTTCCTCATCTACTTTTCCTTTTCCTTTTAAACTTTTCCTCACATGTTCTTAGAAAGGACAAAAAGAGAGTGACAGAAATAATCTGGACTAAAGGCCAGAAGCAACACCACAGGTTAAGCAATGCTGGCATTTTTACTGTGGCCTTTAATGCTGTCATTAACTGACCTGTCTACCCTTCAGTCCATGTTCCTGGGGCCTGAAAGACTGAAAGAAACTTGAGTGAAATCTGTGTGAAATTAAAGAGCTGGTCGTTGCTACTGACGTATCTTCACTTTTTACCGTTGCCTCTTAAATGCCAAGCATGTATTTCTGCTTTAAAGCAATATTGATTTTGAAGTTTGTGAAAATTTCCATTTTTGTTTAATACTAGATAGAAAATATGTTTACTTAGTAGTTATTTGAATACACCTTATGATGTTATTTTGTAGATGTTACCAACTCCTGCTAAATTTCATTACATCTTTAATTTACGAGACCTCAGTCGTATTTGGCAAGGAATACTTACAGTTACTTCTGATGTCTGCCAGAGCATCAGTGTTTTGATAGCGTTGTTCCAGCATGAATGCAGACGTGTTATTGCAGACAGATTCATCAGCCAAAGTGATAAAGACTGGTTTGAAGACATGATGAAAAAGGTAGGCAAATAGTGTTCCAGTATTTGCCGGAGAAAGAGGTCAATAAAATGTCAATAAAGCAATCCTTAATGTATTTTTGTAGATTGCTTCTGCAGAACATGGTCAAAATCTGTTTGAAGATAAATCCACAGAGTTATACTTTGTGGATTTCTTGCGTGATGTCCCAGAAGCTACTGGAGATGAGCCTGATGATGCAGAGTTGAAAGCTCCTAAAATTTATGAGCCTATTCCATCTTTGGATTATTTGGCTGAAAGGTTACAGATGTTCATGCAACAGTACAATGAAACCATCAGAGGATCAAAGATGGATTTAGTGTTTTTTAAGGTATTAGTGCTTATAATTATATTAATAGAGAAAGTGCCAGGTCTTTTGCCATTTAGTGATACATGGATCTTGTATGTTTCTCTCAAATTACTTTGGAGATAGCTCAGAATGCTTACCCCTGTATCCAATGAGCCTTACAAATAAACTGTAAAGCTATGCTGCTCTCTCCTGGCTGCCTTCACTCTCACAAATTATTCCACCTCTTTGTGGTTCCCCAACTTTTCTTTCTCCTGCCTTGCATAATGCAAAGCACAACTCATTTGTTTCTACAATGTACATTGTGAATGTCATCTTACATCTCTGAAAGTTACCTACTCAAATGTCTCTTATCACATAATACTTTCTTCAGCTTTAAACTGAGTGGTTTGGTAGATTTCTAGGGCATTTCAGATTAATTCTGAAATTAGCAGAATAGCTAATTAGAAGAATTGCCAGTGGAATAAGAAATATCTATAATGCACTTGTATTTTACTTTTGGTAGCCTAATTAGAGAGCCTGTAAATAGTTCAACTAAAAGGTTGGGGAGGGCGTTAAACCACGTCCTTTTGATTTTTCCTTCTGTTCCCTAAGGGACATGCCCTCAGCTCTGCCAAGTACAAACAGTGTATATGACATTGCTTCATTTAACTTGATATAAGGTTATTTCTCTTGATCTAGCCCTGCTGCCCACTGAAGTCAGGGGGAAATCTTTTCTTGATTTTGATGAGTACAGAGCCGAGTCTTTGGCATAGACTCTAGAGAAGTCATCTAACTGTTGAGAGGCAATTACTTGGTGATGTTATTCTAGTTGAATATATATTATATTATTTT
>NW_010159412.1:0-1040 GCF_000695765.1 Mesitornis unicolor
AGACTATTAGCCCGATAGCAAGGAGAACTCTAAGGTGAGGCTGTACTACAAACACCCTTGAGGCAGGCTGTAGGACCTGTCAGAGAGCCGGTGTGGGTTTGTTTCATTCTCGGTGACTGATTCGAATGTATGAGAAGAGACAGTTAGAAGATTCAGGAAGGATCTGAAAGAGGTGTCTGGCATATTAGGGGTGCAGTAAGAGTGGCTCCAAGATTAGGGACTGAGTAATCAAGTAATGTTGTACCCCTCAGTGGAAGAATAGATTGGGGGTGATTTGACTCCTGTTCTTAATGGTTGGAGGCGAACCATCCCAGGTACCTGGAGGTGGGCCACCAGGAAGGGAGCACAGAGTGAGCATCTCCAACCGGAGGAGGTGTCCGTTATTGGAGTTGCTGACATCTGGAACCGGAGGAGGAGTCCGGCTCCGAGACAATTTGTGCCCTGGTTTTTGTGGTAAACGTGCAATGAGGGGGAAACAGCAGGAAAGTCTGTCTCACCCTGTCTCCGATCCCAAGGTGTTGTTTAAATTATTAGAAACTCATAACACCAGGCTGACAGTGTCAAGGCGTGACTGGGTTAGAGATAACTGGCACAATTTGCTAAGTGTGGCAGACAGGATAACTGCTCTGCAGAAAGATGCAAGGTTAAGACCTGGAAAGGAAAAGGCTATAGTATGTTCTGTTTTAGGGGCTAGTTTAGCTGCTGCAATGGAAGAATGTGCAGATCGTCAGACACGTGAAAATAAAATCATAGATTCTTTGCAGGGTTTAGTAACATCCCTGCAGCGTCAGGTCAAAGACCTGACAGGAGAAGTAGTGGATGTAAAAGAAGAATTGGTAGAGGAGAAAAAAAAAAGTTAATGATCTTGAAGCAATCTCTTAGAGAAGAATTAATTGGGGATATGTGATAAGTTAGCAGACATAGAAGTGAAAAAGGGATTAAAGAAATCTTGGGAAACATTGTATTGCTTATCACTTACTAAACTGATTATTGTATGGACTGGGTGGAACAAGAAGTCTTGAGTTGCTGATAAGAACCAG
>NW_010159413.1:0-217 GCF_000695765.1 Mesitornis unicolor
GGCAGGATCCTGCACCTAGGGCCGCCAGTTATCGGGCCAGGCACAAGACGACAATTGTCACCCCCGCGGAGTTTACGGCACATCCTTGCCAAAATGCCTTTATTTTGGTTTTCTTTCCCCTCCTGCCGGGCGTGCCGGTAAAGCCGGGCAAGAGAGGAAGAGGAGGCCGGACTTACCCGCAGGCTCCCTGACTCTGCCCCGGTGATTCTGCCCCTCC
>NW_010159413.1:266-25266 GCF_000695765.1 Mesitornis unicolor
GGGGGAGCTGGGCAAGGGGCCGCTCCCCTGGTAGGTCAGAGGAGGTTGTGCTGCTGGGTGCTGGGCTCTGGGGCGCAGGCAGGGAGGCATTTCTTCAGAGCTGAGGAAAAAGGCTTCCCTGGGGTGTCCCCGAGGGTGGATGGGACAGTGATTGCCTGGGGATCAGAGGTTGAATAAGAAATAAGAGAAAAGGAACTTGAATCCAAGGGTGTGGGCGAGTCCCTGCTCAGCAAGTCCTTTCCCAAAGAGCCCATGGAAGAGCAGCTCCACAAATGCCAGAAAGTCTCCAGTTGGAGGGATCTCTGTTAGGAGCAGAGTCCTGGAGGAGGAACAGTCTTGTCCTGGCCTGCGAAATGGGGTCAGCTATGTCTTCTAACCTGGTTTCCTAAGGAAGTGAGGCAAATGCGACTTGGCTGGCTCTCCATCTGTCTGTCAATACTCTTTGCATCTGTTGGCAGAGGATACAAACCTATTCATCTGCTTCACAAAAAATAGCTGGGTAAAGAGAAACAAAATCCTGGTTCTGCCTAAGCGAAAGGCTGCAGCCTGACCTCAGCCGTACTATTAGATGTGGGAGAATCCCCGCCAGCCTGAGTCAGAGGGACTCAGGCTTGTAAACTCTGTGTGTTTGCATCTGTGCATGTTGGGCGTTGCGGTGGAGCTGTGGGTGCCCCCGGCCGATAGCGTGCCCGGTTGGCTGCTTTGGGTCGCTGTGCCACAGCAGTGAGTGCAAGCTGTGCATGGAGCACTGGGTGCTGGAAGGAGCCGCTTGCAGATGCAGTGTGGAAAAAGCCCTTACTTTAAAGCCCTTTGGGGGATTTAACTACTGAAATTAAAGACGAGTTGGCAGGAGAGTCTGTCCTCTGCCACTTGCCTGGATGTCTCTGCTGGAGTGAGGTGGCTAACTGATCCCCATCTCAGGTTTGGGATCTTGCTTGAGACCTGGACATCGAAGTTTAGTTCCTTCCAGGCACATTTGAACCTCCAAATCCCAGCCTGACATGAATGTATGAATGGGCTAGCAGCTTGGAGCAGAGAAATATTTGGGAGCTGGGTGCTCACAGACACCATGCTCCTGACTTCCCTGGATATAGGGCTTCCTGCCTCCTCCCAGAGCATCTCTTCATTGTGCAGGGAGACATTAAATATTCATCGAAGCAGAGATGGAGCTACTCTTGGGCTCTGTGGGGAAGGCTGATGCTGCTCTGAGCCCCCTCTCCCCGGGATGTTTGACATGAGCTGCTGACAATGATCAGAGAAGGGACTGAGGCCTGAGGTACTTGCCCCTCGGCCGGAGACCTGGGCACACACCTCGAGGCTTGAGTGTCCCAGAGGCCCATTGCCCACACCCAGTCCTTGCCCACTTCTCTGGTGGGGAGCCAGGGAACCTCCAAGACATCACCATGGAGCTCAGAGCTGCCACTTCCAATCCCCAGAGCCAGAGAAGATGAGAGATCTCACATACCCCTGAGCTGCTAAATTAAAAAGCTGCCATTTCCCCTGTCACTGATCCTCTGAAGATGCCAGGAGAGTGGTGGCTGGGCCTGCAGGTGTGATCGAGGGAGGAAGTGCTTTGAGGATCATCCAGGACTGAGAGCTGGCCCTGGGTGTTCCCAGCAGCGTCACTTGAGGGGCTGTGTGATGTTCACTAGTAAAAGCAGAGGTGACTGCAGGCTGCAGCCTCCAGACTGACCTGCCATCCACCAAGAGGGGTGTGGGATTTTAATTGTGCTTTTTACGTGTGTTCAGTCCATTCGTACCTATCCCGTCCCCTCTTCCCACACAGCCCAGAGCTGGGACCCTACTGGAAAGGACCTCTGCAGGCCCCCTAATCCCCACCTCAGCAGGATCAGCGCTCCCGGTGTCATTCCAGACAGACACATGTCCAATCTCTTCTTAAAAATGTTCTCCACCCTGCTCAGACATTTTATTCTGGGCTTTAATTCTGCTCTTTGCCAAAATCATGTTTCTAGTGTGTACCTGACATTTTGCTGTTTTTTGTTCTGCCTGCCATGGGTGTGTTTTCACCCTCATCTGGACTCTCAAGAGCTGTCCACCACAGCCCAGTGGAAGAGATGTCAGGCCTGGGTTCAGGGAAGAGGATGCCTGGAGTGACATTGCCTATCTCCTGGCTGTGTGGCATTGCCTGTTAGTGATGTCTCACTTCACTCCCGCCCTGCGCTCCTCACTGGATGTTGTGTGCTTGGCTTTCGCTGCTGGGCACAGAGCATGTTTGTAGGGAATCACACCTTTACAGCCCCGTCGTGTGCCCCTTTGGGTGTTCTGGCTCTGCTTAGATTTTTCCGATTGGCAGAAAATAAAGGAGAGCAGTGGGCTGCTCCCAGCACTCTTTGATTAGAGTGATTTTTGCTGGGGCCAGTAAGATAAACCCCAGTTTATGAGACTTATGGGCAGTTTGTGTAGGGGATGTGGAACCACGCCGTGTGTAGGTACCCTCTTTTCCTTATCCTCCCAGTCCTAAGCACTCAGCTCAACCCTTTATCTTTGGAGATGCCTGTCTTTTGCTCGCCCATGCTCCCCTAACTGCTCCCTCTCTCCCAGGAGGCAGACAGCGGAGGAGAGGGAGGCCGAGCGGCAACAAGCGAACCGCATCCTCATGCAGCTGCAGCAGGAGGCCTTCCAAAAAACCATCAACCAGCCCATCCAAGCTGACCCCATCTGCGTCCACAACTCCTCTCTCTTTGCCCTCCAGAACCTCCAGCCTTGGTCTGACGACTCCACCAAGATCACCAGTGTCACCACTGTCGCCTCCGCTTGTGAATAAGGTTGGCACCTGCTGGTGGCACGTGCACCTTCTGCCGGTGGGGCTGTCACTGGTG
Source organism: Mesitornis unicolor (assembly GCF_000695765.1). Lineage (NCBI taxonomy): Eukaryota > Metazoa > Chordata > Aves > Mesitornithiformes > Mesitornithidae > Mesitornis > Mesitornis unicolor. The sequence continues at coordinate 3,107 of NW_010159413.1, forward strand.
GGACACATGGCATCCTGGTGGGACGTGTGGCATCCCTGTTCATCCCTGGGGAAGGCTGGCACCCTCCGGCCATGTGTGCATCCCACACGTCTGACTGTGGAAACCCTCCACAAGGACGGAAAGGAAGGGAAACCACCCCAAAAACTCTCCCCACCCATGGGGTTGCTGGAGCAGCAGTGGTGTCTCGCCTCCCCTGAGCCCTTTTGTTCTCTTGAAAATCTCTGGTGCTGAACATGTACTTGCTGACGTGCTGCCAGACAAAAGCCCAGCCCTGACAGACACGGCTGCCGGCGTTCAACCAGCCGGGAGAGAGAAAACTTCCTTCAGATTCTACTGGCAGCAGTGCAAAGCCTGGGGTCACACATGTATATCCATATATATATTCAAGAATATATATATACACACCTCGGACTGATGGCTTGAAACAAAAGGAGGAGGCTCCCTGGAAAGCGCGTTTCTGCCGTGAGCCTCCTCGGGTCATCTGCGCCAGAGACATTCGGGGATGCAACAAATGGAGGAAACGGCAGCAATTTCTGCTTGCGCCAGATGGGAACCCTTCGGATCTCACCTCGCCGTCTCTCTTCCTCTTTTTCATTAATTTTTTCTTGCAAGGGGAGAATAAGAGAAGGATCTGACAGACTCCTGAGGACGGTAAATATGATATCTCAATTGTGTGAAGAGCCCAAACTGTCCCCGGCTGCCATGGACTCCGTGCCCATCAGCGTGCGTTTTAATAATGAGAAGACCTTGGTGGCAGTTTGTCGGGGTAATGCAGTTTCTTTCCGTGGATTATTTCCATATCACTTGCAAAATGTTTGTCCAATGTTTTATTTTACCTATTTCCCTTTAGAAGGCAGTTCCTGATGGCAAAAAATCTATTTCACTCTCAACCATTTAACTTAGTTGTTTCTTTAATTGTACCGAGGGAATGAAACACAATTAAACAAAGCACTTCTTATAGCAAATGCCAGGAATATATATATATATATACACAGTATATATTTTTCAGTTACTTATAATCTAAAACAGCACTGCCAATTTAAGCAGCTAGTACAAACAAGCAATCAGAAAACCTATTTTCAGTGAGATTTTAAAATGCATTCTTTCTTTGTTGGTTTTTTTTAAGTTATGCACTTACAAGGTGTTTTATGTGTATTCATTTTATAAAGTGCTTGTGTAATTTATGTGGAAACAAAAAATAAAATAAAAAAAAGCATCTCCAGGGTACTGAATAAATCATTTAAAGCCTTGCTCTTCCCTGTCTATTAGTTCTCCGAGAGGAGACAGCATGTCACAACTACTGTTGAACCCCCGCCTTTTGTTTAAAATGAAAATAGAGTTAGCGTTTCCATTTGACTTTGCTCAGGTCCACTTGGCTTTGAAAGTTCCAGAGGTAGTTTGATGTATTTTAATCCCTGATCCTCTAAACATTTTCAGGCTTCGAGCCAGCAGTGCATTTGGCACCCAGTTTAACTGAAGCCCTTCTGGGGGGCTTGCTGGGGGTGGCAGGAATTGCACAGGGGCTTGGCCTTAAATTAATGTTGAGTAATTTCTTGAATGAGACCTTGGAGCAGAGTCTCGCCTGGGCTGGGGGGATCTAGAAATATTTGTGTTTGAAGCTTTATATGGAAAGGGGAATTTGAATTTAAAGAAATGTGCAAGAGTACATTTTAGAGACAATGTTGTAGGGAATTATTCCAGAGACCCTGTTTTCCTTTCATGCTCAACCTTGTTCCGGGATATCATCCCCAGCTGGGCAAGCCTTTCTCAGGGGAAGACCAAACTGGTGGGAAAACTCCCATTACCTTCCTTAGGGAGATTCCCAGGGAAGCTGGATTGACTTCAGCCCGGTGTTTCCTTCCAGTGCTGAGAGTTACTGGGTAGAGAACGTTGGAGGAGAGGGCTGAGAGGGGCGCCCAGCCACGAGTCACTGCAGGGACCCCCTGACATGGCCCTGGGAGCTGGGCTGCCCGTGGGACATGTGTGACAAAATGCCCTGAGCCTTTGATACCTGGTGGTTGATGACGCTCCTGGAAGCTGGGTCCTCAGGGTGCAGCTTTGATGGGAGCTTGTTAAGTGAGCATATGAATAGCCTGCTTTATCCAAAATCTGTTATTGCAGAGTGGGCTGAAAATTTATGGTGCTGCAGAATTTTCCCATGCACTAATGAACACAAGAGAGACAAGAAAAAAAGAAAAAAAGGAAAAAAGAAAAATACACAAACCTCACATTTTTTAATATATCTTAAAGATGCATTAACTAAACCTGCTGAAATAAAATACCTTTGGTTTTTTTTCAAGATAAATTTCACATAAGTCTTTTGTTTGAACTCTGTTTCATACCACAGACAGATTTTTAGGAGCTGATCAAGCTAATTATTTAATGTGTCCAACTTTGGCTACAAAGATAATGCTGAGCTTAAGGTTTACTCCTTCAGGAGGCATTACTGTGTACAGATCCTCAATGGTTTACAGTTTATTGTAGTGTTCGTTTTTGTGTTCAAGGTTTCTGCGTAGCAAAAAAGCACCAACCATAAAATAATAATAAAAAAGGATGATGGAGCTCACTGTTGATATTAAAAGTGTTTTGTATTTTATTATTATGACACATCAATATCTTAAAATTTAATTCCAAGACAGGCATTTCATAATATCCACATTATTCAGTTCATATTCCAAAATGTTTCCCGTGAAGTTGGATGTATGATAATGCACATTTGAGGGCATGTGTTCAGATACAATATTTAGCTATATGTTGTTCTCTAAACGGTTGACTTCCTCCTTTTCTTATCAATCTTTCCTGTTTAAAAAAAAACCAACAACAAAAAAAACCAAAACAGAAAAAGAAATCTTAATACAAAATTGCAATATATCTAACACTGAAACCAGAAAAATAGTCATCCAGTCTTTCTCATCCCTAGAACAATTGTTTTTGGAGGGTGTTTCCCTTAAAATATTTCTCCTGGATTAATTTTAAAAATTGGCTTAGTGACAGGAGGTGTTTTTGATATTTGCATACATGCTTCCAGTTATTAATTTGATAATCTGTACCTAGACAATAAAAGTTGCCTGAAATGTAATGGAATTAAATCAATAAGCAATGATGACACACAACGATATGTTTTGTAGACTGACATCACCTCTGCCACATCCTGGGGCCATCCATACCACGTTGAAGGCGGATTTATTTTTTCATGTTACACCTATTTGGGAACAGGAATAAAATGCTTTAAGATGTCTCGAAAATAATTTACCCTTCCCTCTTATCTCAAAATATGGTGAATCCCCAATGTGAAATGGGAGTTAGGAAGAAATATTTCCTCACTGTTTGCCTGTGTCTAGGAGATACAGACCAAGGTAGAGCAAACCTGGGCTGGAGGGGGAAAGCCTGTGTGATAGCTGCAGCTGAGGGCACGATGGCATCGCAGAAGAGCCACCATGGTTGTGTAGACCTCTACTGCCACCAACCAAGAGCTATCGATCACTTTGGTTTGGCTATGGATGTGCTGAGATTTTGAAAGCAATATCTGAGGTGGGAAGAAGGTAAAGCACGGTCTTTGCATGAGCAAGCAGAGTATTAAACATCTGTGCAGAGCTGGAGGAGACGAAGCCCAGCTGGACGGGCTGCGGTCGTCTGGGTTTGGTCCCAGCTCGGCAAACTATGTGGGCAGGAGGGAACTAGAGGTCTGGCCTCCATTTAGCCAATTAGTTGAGCGCATGAGTCATCCAAATGAGGATCAGTTGGTTTATATCTCCAGAATGGGCCCAAGGAAAGGCTGAAAGCTGTGCTTTTTCCTGGGCATGGGCCAGCATGTTTGGCCCCTTGCAGCATATGTGTGATCCAATTTCTATCTAAATACTTGCTAAAGACCAAATACAGCTTTTCTTGGGCTGCATCATCCTGTCTATGGGGCATTTGTTGTATATTTAATAATGTTCCTGCAGCAACATCTGAGACTCACCTGTACGTGGCATTTGTTAGAGGAAGACCCAGGAGAGTGTACATGTCCTCTTATACAGTTTGTATAATTGATAATAAAGACAGGCTCTGACCCTACAAACATCCATATACAGGATCATTTTCACTACTTCATCAGGAGTGTTGATGAGTATTTTTGGATGTGCTCCTAATTAACAAACCCACCCAAAAAACCCCTTAAAACCAGGGCTGCTGGTTCAGCCGGCCATCAGCAGAAGCCCAGCCTCGCAGGAGGGCAGCCCCCTCCTTGCTGCTGAGGACAGTTTACACGGCGTAGAAAACACAAGCCAATTTACTAACAAAACTGAAAATGGCTTTGCTAAAAACTGTTTGGGTTACAGTAAAAAGCCAGCCCTGCCTCGGGTTCTGGGACAGCTGGAACTTTTTGAATTAATCTTTTTTTTTTTCCCTGACAGAAGCAGACTGGCTGAGGGACACTGATTTCTTTGTGCAACAGTGAGCTTTGATGGTCGCTTATTTGAAAAATGTTTGTGAAAAAAGATTAGGAATTATCAAAATATCCTGGTTTGAAATTTTCTAAATGAGAGTCTCCATTTGTGAAGAAAAATTACATTTTTTTTAGATGAGGCTTTTAAACAAATATTAAAAGAAGAAATAAAGCACGCAAAGCTATAGATTATCATAAGCAGCTTCTGCTAGAGTCAAACCCTCCAGATTGTCTCTATTTTTGCAGATCTTTTGTTTGTTAAGTTGGCTGGGATTTTGATTTGTTTTTTATTATTGTTATTATTATTTTTGCCTTTGTTAAAGTGGGAAATTTCTGTTTGATATGTCAGCACTTAGCCGAGATTAGGACAGAGGTTCTTTCCCCCTGTTCCTTTCTATTGATCAGAAACTCCTTGTTATTTAGTAGTTTTAAATGGATTCTATAGATTAATTCAAATCAAGCATAAATATGTATTCAAAGATATTTTTTTTTCCAAAGGCAATGAAAAAAATCTTGATTTTCCAAGTCTACAAATTAATTTTTGGCTTCCTTCTTTCTTTTGCAGCAGGTCGTGGTAAGCATGGGGCTGGCTCCAGCCGCTCTTAGCTCTGTAACTCCTAATTACATGCCAAGCCTCCAGCCGAAACTCTGAGCACTGAAGGTGTGCAAATGCCCTGTTGCAGAGAGCTGCAGACCCCTGTCCTGCACTTCCTTGGAGCTGGAAATTTGGTACTTACCCTCAGTTCAGTTGCCCTTTGCCTTTCTGCTTCTGGAGCGAAAATAAAAGGAGCAGAAATAGATGGGGAGTCCCTCCTCTGATTTTTGAGCAGCAAACTTGTTTTCTCGTTGTCTGCAAAGAATGTAAACCCACTGGTCTTAGGGCTGCGGTTAACTGTCTGTCTTCCCTTGACTGCAGCCGCCTAAAAATAACAAAGCAGTGCTTAAAAGATATCAATCAATATATACTTTTTTAAACTACAGTTGGGAAGCAGTACAAAGATGGGGATAGATGAAAATATGGAGAAAAACTCCGTTTCCCAGGGACTTTCATGGCTCAGCAAGAGGAATTTTTTGGAAAGTCACTTTGTTTAGCGACTGCCACTTGCTGTGGCTGATGCTCAGCTTTTGGACATATGTCAGGGCTGGCCACACTCATCCTTTCTGGATTTGCATTTAGAAAACATTTGGTTTGTGATGCTGGTACTCAGCGGGTACAAGACTGAGCCTGGGCTATGGGGTGTGGTGGATGTAAATCTGCTGAAAGGCAGAACTTCACCACAAGATCTCTCCACATAAAGTGGCAAAGGGGGGAAAAAAGAGGTATAGGTGGGGAAGAGGCTTGCCCAGGGTCATCATGAGGGAGCAAGCACAAGTGAACTGAGTTATGGCCAGGTCTCTGCACAGTTTCCCTCTCGAGGGTTAAGAACCTCTCTGATTTATCTGGCTGTTTTCACAGGAGAGCCCTGAGAGCCTGGGGGCAAAGACGGGGTTCTTCTGGGGCCAGGCAGGATGAGAAGAGGACAAATGCCAGCAGGTCCCTGGGAGCCATGATGTACCAGAAGGAAGCTCTTTTGAAAGCTGTAGAAAAAAGGCATCAAGCCTCTGCAGGCCCATGGGGTATGGAAGTGAGCAATGGGGGGCACCTGGAAATTTGTGTCCTGGTTCAGCGGAAGCCTGGGTTGGGCAGAGGAGGGCTGTCCCCCAGCAGGGACTACACCTGGCCCTGCTGTGGGTGGCACGTGCTGGAGGAGCTCACAGGGTCTGGAGATGCCACATCACGAGGCTGCTGCTGAAACGCAAGTCCTGGCTACAGCATACCCTGCTGACACAGGTGTGGAGCATGGTAGTAGCTGCTGGGCTGCATCCAGGCCACTGCCCTCCTTCCAGGATTAAGCTCCGGGAATTTTTATACACACTTACAACACTGTTTGGTTTCTGCCACTGCCAGGCTGTGCTCTTCTGCCATTGGAGGGACCTCTGCAACCACAGAAGGATGTGTCACCAGCACTCTGCTTACCAACATGGCTGCTTGAAGAGGCAAGCGAGGGATCTGCAGAGGGGGTATTCCCCACTGCCCCTCATCCTCGTGGAAATGCTTGAAGAGATCTGGCTTCTATTTCAGGATGGAGTGAAAACAAATGTTGAAACCTTATCGGTTGTTATGACAGGTCTGAAACCTGCTTTGGCTGTGGCTCATACCACTGCGTCCAAAGTCAGAAGGTGGGATGTAAAGCAGAGTGTGCTCTCCAGGAAGCAATGCAAGAAGGATGTGTTGGTGGAGCCACAAGCATTCCCACGCAGTCTTCTCCAGGCCTGGGCCTTTGAGGATTTGGGTGTACACGTACCCTGAAGCAGAGCTATGCTGTACACCACGTGCAGAAGCAGCGATCAGGCAAGGGAGCGCAGAGCCCTGCATCGGGACCCCAGGCAGCATGTGTGTGTGCCAGCCCCTGGGCAAACACTCCACAGCCATGGCAAAGGAAGCCCAGGGACAGGCAGAGACACACCTGTAACGTTATCTGGCAGAAAGGGCTTCCTTGAGAGACCTTGCAGCTGCAGATGCTGCCAAAAGATGTGAGGACTGAGGAACCAGGAGTGGTGTTCTGTTGCTGAATGTCTCTGGTGTTTCTGGAGCTTGTTTCTCTCCCTTCCCTGCTGACAAGTGGGATTGCAGGAAGTAGATCCTGACTCCAGCCCTGCTCCCCTTTCCAGAGGAATTTCTGACTGCAGCAGATAGCTCAGCCCAAACTGGCCTTAGTGGCATGGGGAGAGTGGAACCCCCCCCCAGATGAGTTGAGTATTGCCTGGCAGTGCTACAGATGCTGCCTTTCATGACTCTATCCCCATGGTCCTTCTTTCCTTCCTTCCTTGTGCCCTGCCCACTTCCCCACTTCAGCCTCAGCAACTATTCCCCTTATTTGCCTTTATTTTAAGGGCCTATGGATGTTTTCTGAATGGGAGCCAGGTGACCTTGGGGCCCTCTATAGCAGATGGAGAGAGGGTGCTTGTCTTTTGTTTCCTCTGAAGGAGAGGGTCTAGGGCAAGACAACCCCTCGCACAAGTGCCTCTAGATAAATAGGAGTCAAAGCTATTTGTGTAGCCCCTAAAATGTATGGCTACTACCGCTTCACAGGTAAACCTGGTGCAGGGTGACCTATAGAGCTGGCTGGAGCTGCATGATGGTGCACCCCAGCAGGAGCGATGTGCCGGTGGCCACCTCTCTGGCCAGGCGTGTGCACCCATGGGTCAGTTACACAAGCAGGACCGGGAAGGGCGGGAGCCACACACCCGCTGCCCCTTTACTCCCTCCTGTTTTGAGGAGGGGAAGCTGACGGCGAGCATCGATGCCTGCTCCGTTGCCAGCCCTGTGGGGCGACTGAGAGCGACCAGCGGGCGCCGAGCTCCATCTAGGGGCCAGAGAGCGCCTGGCGCCGCCCGCCCCGTCGGCCCTCACCCGCCACCGGCCTTCCCTCTCGTCCCACCTCCTCCGGCCGGGATGCTCATGAGCAGACGGGTCCCCGGCTAGCCAGGGAGTGGCTCAGACTGGGTCACTGGGGCGGCCCACCCCCGGGTGTGACATTTGAGACGCAGCGTGTTCTCAGATAAAGGATCCCAGATAAAGCCAGCACTGGATGGATTGCCCTGCATTCAGTATTCCTCACCGGCACTTAACAGTAAGCCTTCCCATGGGATGTCCCATATTCTGATGCTTCATGTGGTGGATAGGTCTGAAAGATGTTTGGGTGGGCTAGGCAGTGGGAATGGCATGTGGGAATGCGTGCAGGACCGCTGTTTGGGGATTGCAGCCACACTGAGGACAAAATACTGAGACCTCTGCAAGCCCCTGACTCCTTGGGCTCCAGCAAGGCATGGAGAAAGGGATCTGGCTCATCCCTCTTTTGGCCACACATCTCACCCACTCCTGGCTCAGTAAGTACTGGGGTCAAGCAGATGAGCATTGGTCAAAGCAGGTGGCTGCAACAGCTCTCTAGGACAGCCAAGAAGCTGCTTGCATTAATCAAAAGAGGGGGAAAAAATAAGCTCAAGAAATGCTAAAACAGATAAACAAAGAAGCAAGGACTTTTCTCTTTGTGGCATAGGAAGTCGATAAAGCTCAAGGAAACAACCTGTATTTTATTATCATATATTCCTATGTTTAATGTTATCAAAACAAGAGTCTGGGGTGAGCTGCAGAAAATCAAAGCACTTAATGGTGCAGACACAAACCCTCTCTTCTCTCTCCCCAAAGGTGATTTGAACCAATTTAAGAAAATGTGTCTTCATATCTTAAAATAATTATGTTATTTAGAGACACTTTTCCTGGGCTCACATCAAACTACTTTAATGGGATCTGCTCATGTGTGTGTATGTGTCTGTTTAACGAGTTATTGCTTCTTAAAGCTGCATTTATTCTCCAGTATTTGCCAGAAAAGTAATTCTCTCCAAGATGAAATTATTCATGTTCCACCATTACTTGGTATTTATTCCATGGTGCATTTAGTAGTGAAATGGTGCCCAGAAGGCAGAGGCCAAAATGTGATCTAAAAGTATATGCTTAAATTTTGTTTCCTCTTTTTAGCCCGATTTCAAAACAAAACAAAAAAAGACTTCAGAGTATGCTTACACTTGTGAGTGCATTCAGATGAGTTTGTGGATGTGTATATCTGTCATCTTTATCTAATAATTTTTGTCTTCTCTGGCCTAATTTTGCCCAAAACTTGGTGATCTTAGAGCTGTTCCCTTGGTTCTCCTAAAGCCAAGGCCGAGCTCTGCCTTCCCTGCCTGTGTCCTCCCCACTACTCTGCCCAAAATGGGATTTCCCTGGGGCAGAGGAGAGCTGGCAGCATTCCCTGTCAGCTTGGGATAAGGACCTGAAGGTGGGTTTCACACCTGCCACCATGTGAGTGGGGGGTGCCCTGGGTGCTCCCAGGTGACCCTGCTGTCCTTGCCTCACAAAGACCCTTGGTCAATGCTGGGGAGAAAAGGGCTGTTCTAGGGGCCAGTTGAGCATGCGGAGGGACAACAGGTGCCAGGCTGCATTTCAACCACCTTAGCCATAGCTGGGCCAGGCAAGGAATGGTTTCTCCATGCATTCAGAGTGAAGCTAAGGCTGCTCGCTAATGTACAAAATGGGAGGAAAAGCTGTGAAGAGACAGAAACTGGGTTTAGTAGGAAGGAGGGCAGGGGGATGCACAGCAAACCTGCTGGGGTGCATTGTTTCATCAGTTCTGGTGGGATGACTGGAGAGGCAGAGCATCAAGCTATGGGCATGCCTACCCTAAGCCATGCTCCTCTGGGAAGACACTCATTGGGTGAGCTGCTTCATTTACTCATTGTGCTGGAGGCACCAGGAATCTCCCAAGCAACCAAGCTCCATCACTGAAGCAGCTAATTTCTCCTCACAGGTGTATTTGGCTGCTTCAGGTAAAGGTGAAGTGAGGTGTCACATGCAAGTCATTAGAACAGTCTGGGGACCAAGGGGGACAGTGACAGCTCAGCCATAAACAAATGTGCATTTCCTGTAGAGAAATATCACCAGCACAGACAACAAGAGGTACAAGAGAGAGGCCTCAGCAGTTAAAGAACCGGGCTGTTAATAGCATAAATCTTGCATTAACAGGCTCTGGAGATGGTCTCAGCATAAGTCTCCAGTCTCAGCTGCTGGTATGAGGGAAAAGGTGGATACCATCAAGTAGGGAAACAGGAGGATGAGCAAGTGTGTCTACAGCATGCCTTCACCCATCACAGCCCTCATCAGGCCACCGGGTCACGAAGCTGAACTGGCTCCAGCAGCAGCAACAGGACAAATTCCTCCATGGGATGCTGGTGCAAAGGGCACTGGCTCTGCCTGGTGCACCCCTGGCTGTAGCTGCCCATGGGAAGCTCCTTGGGTGCTTGCAAAAGGAGCCCAGGAAAGCAGTGGTAGCATCAAGGCACTCCACCGAGACAGGCACCCACATTGCACAGAAATGTCCAGGCCTGCAATTGAGAAAGTCTGGCCATTCCAGTCTGGGCTACTTAGCCCTGCCGGGGCACTGGCATTGGTTTGCAGGTCTCCTCTCCTAGGACCACACAGCTTGGACCCTGGTGTTGCTGGGTCTCTCCAGGGAGGGCTGTGATCCAGAAATGGAGGTAGGAATATGAAATGTTTCAGTGACTCACCTGTATGAGAGGTTAACGTGTGTTGTGACCAGAATGGATCCTTCTAACAATTCATCTGACCTACTAGATCTAACAGATACAACATTTTTGCCCCTTAGTTTGTGCTTCAGACCACTCATTCCTCTTGTAGCAAATCTCCTAGAGGAACATCTACATTTGATTAAAGAGCCTTCATGATGGACAACCTGTCCTCACATCCCAAACCTACAAGGTTCTCCCATGTTAAAAGTTACAACTTTAATCCCAAATTGTTCTGTGTCAAATTCCAAACTCATTGAGCCTTTTGTGTCTCTTCAAGATTAAAGAAGCAGCTTCTAGTGGAAGTAGGTTTTGTTCCCATGTAGCTTAAATATTTTCTGAAGGAAGAAATCAGATCAACTCTCACATCCTTTGTGCCCACAACAGCTGTGATTGTGAACAGCTGCAACTTCTGTCCTGACATAAAGTCACCAAGAAGCAATATTGCTCTCCATTGACGTTTCATCTCTCTAGAAAACCAGAGCAAGTCGCTCCAGTTTCTTGTAAATGGTGTCTTCTGCTCTTGGCCTGTTTCCTGCATCACCCAATGCTCTGATCAGACCATGTCCTTGCCTGGTTGTGAGAGACCTGGAATGTGTGGGTTTCCCAGGGGAAAGGAGCCTCGGCTCCTTTGTGTAAGTCTGTTGCTGGGGTTATTCACTGGTAGTGGACTAACAAACCAAGCTGAAATCCTCCTAGGTGATCTCATGCAAATACAGCAGTGTTGAAACTGGGGACAGTGTGGAGCTTTTTTGGGAACTGCCAGTGATAGTAGCACGGGTTGAGCCTGCCCATTATGGCGTTTGTACTGGAATGAAATGCATTGGTGCAGACTGGTTGCTTTCCAGCATCTTACCAGCCTGGGCCCATCCAGTCCTTTTCCCTCCCTTGTAATCCCATTCCTCAGGTGGTTGTTCACTCACCTATTAATTAAAGATTAATCATGGGCTCTGCCTCAGACTTCTCACCAAGGGACGTGGTGCTGCGTCACCCATCGATCCTCCTGTCACCCATAGCGGTGAGATGTGGAGTTGAAGGACATGGACCCTTCCCAGCGAAGCACTGGGATCTGACTCCACATGGGAAATTATTTATTTTAATAGTCTGAGGTGGGTTCTCTGAACCTGCCAGCCTGGGCCAACACTGTGTGGATACAAGCACCTGAACGCCTTGAAGTATTGCAACTAATTGGACATGGCATGAAACCTGGCCTTGATTTTCCCCTGGAGATGGGCTTTTTTTCCCAGCATCCTGCACAGGAGTTTGTCCTGAGGCTTTACTGATGTTTGTCTGAACAGGATAAGGGGCCGCGTGGCTATGAGTCCCCTTTGCCCATCTCCTGGACAGAGGGAGGGAATGCTGTGGGATTTATGGATGGGGAAGTGACACCTGGGTTGCAGCAATCCTGAGTGTGTTAAGCAACATGCCCATTTATAGCAGAAACATGCCCTTGTCCCCACACCTACATGGTGGTCTGCAAGCTGTTCGTCATGCCGGGTTCCCAGGGCAATGCAGCTGCAGCTTTCCAAGAGTTCAGGTGGTGAGAGGCTGGTGGTGACAGCTTAGGTTCTCCCCACGTTCCAGCTTGAGGGATGCCCTGGCAGGGAGGGTCATACCCTGTCTTGACAGTGCCAGCCTTGTCACCTGCTCCTTCTCTGCCCTGCTGCAGCACCTCCTCTCAGCAAAACCCCGGCAGGGGCAGCTTGGTGACGTCTTTATTTTGCAGACAGCGGCACACAGAGATAAGGTAACTAATTTGGGAAATGGCTTTGGCCATCAATTCCCTGAGTGATTTGGTGGGAGAGGCTTTGAATGATCAGCCGAGTCTCACGCACGCTCCCTGCTGTTCACTTGGGCTTGAATTACCCTTTTATTTTACTTCCTCCTTGTCCTCATTGCCACACCACTCAAACTAAAATTATTCGCCTACAACTGCAAACGGAGGGATATATCACCAGGAGTGCTGTAGGGCTGTCGCCATATATAATGCTCTGAGCTCAATATTTATGGAGCTACATAGGGCACAAATCATATCCAGAAAGCCTGTCGAGCTGGAGAGCTAGGTATAAACTCCAGAAATATCACAAGCCATCGCTCACAAGAGACTGCCTGGCAGCCCCGCTGGCCGTACATCACGCTGTAATGCCATCCGAGCCTGCGCTTGGTGCTGGAGTGGATCAGAGGTCACTGCCAAGCTTTTCTTCCATAAATCCTGGGCGCTGGCTTTCAGCAAGGTTAGGGGCTGAAAGAGTCCTGCTCTGAGTGCTCCTTCCTCCTGTTTGCTGCCACTGAGCTGTCCCGGCAGTGTGCGTGGACATTTATCTTTGGGATCTTGTCCTCCCTTCTCCCTCACTGCTATAGGAACCGGAGGGGAAAGGGAGGAAGGATGTGATGGATCTCACAGCTCAACTGTACAAGCTATGGGAACCTGACAGGTCATCTGAAATGTATTTTTGCTGGGCTTTGGAGGAGCCTGAGCCCCTCTTCTTCTAAGCCTTGTTCCACTGTCCTATGCAGGGACGTGAATTTTCCCCAAATGCTGTATCAAACCCCACGTGGATAAAGGCACTCAGTAACTTGCTTGCTCACATAGCAAAGGCATGGGCATCAGTCCCAAGATAGTCCAGGTCCCTCTGTCACTGCTTGCTTTCTTTCTTCTCTCTTCTTTACCTCCTTTCCAGAGTTTCTCCTTGCCTTCGTTAAAGCTGACGCCTTTCTGGAGGTGGGGAATGGTTCCTGATGCTCTCCAGGGTTATTCTATTGCGTTTGAAGTCAATCCAAAGAGCAAAACACAGGTAGGATGAGTGCTCTGCAGAGAAAGATGAATCCCTCCCCAGCTCATCCGACGCCTGGCAGCTGCCGCCCTCGCATGCATATAGTCCAAAGCATACCACAGCAGATGGACAAGATTCAGGAGATGATACCCAATGAAACGAGCAGGTGAAGCCTCTCTGAAGCAGAGGAGCAGTGACGTGGTGCTTTCTGGACAAATCAAGACTGGGGTTTTGCCGAAGAAATCACCAGCCAGTCAGTCACTTGTATTCCTAAGCTGAATATGATGGACTTGAGCTAACCAGTCTCTGGCTCTCCCCTCTCTCCCAGCAGTGTGGCAGGCAGGGTCTGACATTAAGCAAAATAAAATCCAACCCTTAGCATTAAGTAAAACTCCCGGCATGATGGGTTTGTGGCTTGCAGCAACAACTCAGCAGGGGCGTGTTAAAGCTGGTCTCCAGTGAGTGGAAGAATGAAGCTTTGCAAAATCCTGACAAGGCAAAGCTCCTAAAATAACAATTGAATTAAACTTAATTCATTTTCACTTAATACCCTAATAGTGCCTTTAGCAAATGAAGCTATTATTATTTCAAGGAGGAAAATGGGGAGGTGCAGTATGGATGCAACTAACTTCTCCTTTCTGAAAGGAAGAAAACTTTGGTGGAAATGAAAAAAAAAAAGCCCTGGGAAGAAATGCAGACAGTTCAGATTTTCCATCTGAGATGAAAAACCCCCAAGCCCAGACAATCTCAGGTTCTTCACGATGCGCCTCAGACTCCAGAGTGTGCAAAACCACATCCTTTTGCCAGGTGCTGGGGATCTGCTGGGTTTGCCAGTGTTACAATATGTGGTCATACCCAATATCCATGGATGGCTGGCCAAGTCCTTCCTACCCTCCTCTTCTTCTGCTGCTTTTTGTGCATCTTTAAGGCATTTGGACCCCAGATACCCGCTGCTCGCACTCCCACTCACCGACCTGGCATGCAGGGTGAAAGCACTGTGCTCACTTTTGTTTCCGTGGATGACATGATGGTATGAGCCCTTCCCTCAGGAAAGCTGAACCAACTCCCTCGCGACTGACCCTGACTCAGTAGGGCACGCAAGCACGAGCTCGAGGGGACCCTGCACTGTGGCAGCCCTGAACACTGATCTCCATCTGGGACAGCCTCCAGGACAGCCTCTGACCACATGCTTGCAGTTAGGCACGGCCAGGTTCTTATTTCCAGCCATGTCTCCTGTTTGCTTGCACCCACTCTGATTTCTGCTGGGGGTGGGATTCAGAAAACCCTTCACTACTAAGATTTTCTTTCTCTGTTGGGGCTGTAGATTAGCATGCCAGAAAGGTCATCCTGTAGCTCTTCCCCTCAGCCTCCCAACCTCCAGAGAGGGATGGTCAACCGATGCAAGCAACAAATGGACCCAAGGAGTCATCCCAATCCTGTCTCTCAAACTTTCCTGCTCTGAGCCTCAGAGTAAGCAAAGGCAGCTCCGAAATGGGCATGCAAGCACTGAACTACACTTCCCAGTAGGCCACAGAGCAAGGGCAGTGCTCCCCTCCTGGTATTCAAAAGCCTCTGTTCAACTTGCTCGTGCTCGATGGAGATGGGGACAGCTGGCCGATTTCAGGGCTGGAGGCAGCCGCTGCTCATCGCTGCATAAGCAACAGCAGGCATTAGAGCAAAATTAATTTCTGCTCTTAATGCAGCTCTCCTCTGTCACTACTGGCTTTACAATCTCCCTCCCAGAGCTCTAGAAAATAGCCCAGATAGACTTTGCAAGGTTGCCTCGCCCTCTGTCTTGCTTGGAGGCAGGCTCTGCTCCAGCTAATCCTCTCCCGACAGACCTTTTTGTCTCACATACTCTTAGAAACCTTTCTCCACCTGCCCTGGTTAGGGTAGGCAGCTTCTTAGTTTTAGGAAAAAGGAGAAAAAACATTCTCATTAAGACACGGCTTTTCAAAACTCTGCTTTTCCTGTCAATTTGAAGTGGCTGATTTCAGGGTTCTTCTACCAAAACTGAATGAGAAGGTCCTTGGTAGAGCGAGCACCCATCCTTTCTGGCTGCAGCCCCTCTGCTACCAGCAGATGCTGCTGCTTCTCTCTCTTGCTGCTAGATGGGGAGAAATGATATTTAGAGCCTGTATCCGCAGCAAGGGTGAGAGGCAGGCAAGAAATAACTTCACCAGAATGTTTTCCCATAACCTGAAGAGTCAGCACATACCCATGTAGCTATTCCTTTGCATCTTTCTGCATCTTTCTGCTGCTAGCAAGCTACACCTCTCTGCCCTGACAGACTTTCAGAACTATTCCAACTAAAATCCAACTCTGCTTTCAAATGCAAGGATTAATGGGAAAATAATTAGCAGGCCTGTGGAGTACTCCATCAAAATCAGACCATCAGAGGTTTTTTAGTTTGGTGCAAACAGAGAAGAATATGAAATGTAGGGAGTGAAGCCCACCACCTCTGGGGCTGCAATGAGCCATTCACCTTCTGGATCACTGTCTAAGAAATGGATTTTCTTGGGCACTGCCCCTTTGAAGGGAGATTCCTGCCTTGGATGAAAGCCAGGACTTGAAAAAAACAAAAATCTAGTCATTTGCTTGTGGATGGACTCCTGTGCCTGGCACGTGCAAGACCCACACTCAGTAGGAAACTGCGTGGAAACCCCCCTGCATGTTGTATGGCAGCAGAGCTCTCTCCAAGATAGTCCTGGGGGTTCTCAAGACTGCCAAGAGGACCTCACAAGCACCCTCCGCCAAGACATCAGGCAATTTTCAGGGAGCATCACTGAGCTTTATGCCTTGCTTTGGGGATGCCAGCTGAGACAGGAGCAGGCCACAGCCCATGCTGTTCACGCAGGCTCCAGCCACGTTTGCATGCAGCAGAATACCTGCCTCATTTCCCTTGCCCAAAGTTTTCCCATCCAACCCTTTTCTTTCTAGCCTCTTCCCTGGAAATATGTCTTTGTCCTCCCTGCTGTAAAGGGGGAGCCTTGAGAAGGCCTCAAAATCAAGGGCTGCAATGTAGCAGAATGGAGGGCAGGAGGGGATGGAGAGCTTTCCCAGGTAGTCCTTCTTCACCACTCCTTCATCTTTCTTATCACCAAACCCACGGCAAAAAGGCTTTGAGATGGGGACCTGTCACTTCAGAGCCAAGCCTAGCTGCCCCACTCCAGACAATATCAGGATAATGTGTCTCTAGTCACATTTTGTCTGAAATTCAACAAGATATTTAAATTTAAGGGCACAGGGACTGAGGAGCATGAATGACATGCACACGGGACCACTGAGGTCCCTGGCAGCCTGTTGCTTCTCTGCTGCCCCACTGTTTCTCAGAGTGGTCAGGTCGGGCCTAACCCTGGGTCTGACTTTGACCTTCCCTCCTTTCCCTGAGACCTGTGGTACTGATGTCACTTTGTTTTTAGCAGCAATCCTCTCTGAAATCCATGTGAACCAGGGAGTGTGTTTCACCCTTTAGCCTGCATTACTGGGGTAGCATCCTGCTTCCTCAGTTCCTGGTATGTATGGGGCATGGGGAGCAATCTGCTTCTTATACAGTGTCTGCCATTAGTGGTGTCACAAGCCCTGGGAAAACACCACTGGATTTCTCTGTGGGGCACGAGGCAGCTGCGCACCTGGCAGAAGGGATACTACGGGGCATTTTGTTCACAAAACCCTTCTGCATTTTAGCTTTTTTACCTTTAGAAAGGGGTTTTCTCTTATTAAAAAAATGTCTGGCAGGAGGCAGCACGCCATGCTCTGTCCCGCACGGTGGGGTAAGCAGCCGTGTTTGGGGGGGCCGCAGCCTGCAGAGGTCCCCCTCGCCTAAGCTTTGAGAGCTTGGCAGGGCGGCAGCGCCGCGCCGGCTCCGCCGTGCGGGTGAACGGGGAACGGCACCGGAGGGGAAGGAGCGTGAACCTCCGTCCTATCCCCCCGGCCCAACTCCCTCCGCCACTCCGGAGCAAACCGGAGTTGAAATGCCCGAGGGTCTGTGGTGGTGATGAGGTAAGGAGAGCCTGGAGAAGCAGCGGCTTTGAAGCGGAGCACGGGTAAGGCAGGAAACTGAGTGGCCTGGGCTAATCAATGCTGTGACTAAGGGGACAGCCTGAATTTGGGGTCTTGGCAGCTCATCAAGGTGGCCAAGGGCTGATGCGAGACAGCTGCACTTTGGGTCATGCCGAGGGCAGAGACCAACACTTAACAGAAGCTGAGGGCAGCAGGCTGGGCTAGGACAGCCCATGCCTCCTCTGGATGCTCATGGATCCAGTTTTTGCCCTGGTCTCTGTGGTGAATTTGGAGCTCTCCAGCTTGTGCCCATGTCAGCACCGTGGCTGTTCCATCTTTGACAGTGTACAGAAATTTGGAGAGCAAATTTCAAGCCATGTTAAAAGGTGATATCTACTGGGGACACTCAGGAGGAAATAAAGGTATCCCTTTTTCCTTCCTGTGCCCCATGGCAACTAAAACCAGTGGTACCACAAGCAGCTAGAAGGGTCCCCTCCTGGCCAAGGCTGTACCCCCACAGGGTGCACATTGGTTCCTCCGGCCTCACTGTAAAACTGGGCCAGACAAGGCAGAGGTGTGCAGGGCACCTCGGGCTCCATTCATTCCCCGGGTGTCCACCAGAGCTTTTCCATTCATGCTTACAGGCCTCACCTTGGTCTAGGGGCACAGGTGATGGGAACTGGGCCCCAGCCAGCTGCTGGAGCACTTGGGGTTTGGCAAATGAGGTTTGGAGATGAGGACAGAGCTCTACAGTCTTCTAATTCCCTGCTTTAAAATGAAGAAGAAATAGGGTCCACCCAACCACATGTCAGAACCTACAATTTTTACTGTGTGAGCTAGGACATGGGCTGGAAACACCAGTGTCCTCCTGAGCATCCACAAGTGTTTAGAAACAAGTGGCTTCCCCACAGCCAGCTAGCCACATGCTCACAGTCACATTACTTTTCCACTGAAATAATGTTCCTGCTGCTGAGGAAAGGATTAAAAAAAACCAAAACAAACAAAAACCCAAAACAAACAAACAAAAAAACGGAGGGGGGGGGGGAAGGAAAAGATTCTAGCAACCAGCTAGTAGTGCAAAGAGAGAAAAGCCCCGTGAATGGGTCCTCTGGGGGAATCGGCACTAGCTCGATGTTTCTGCGGTGACTTGCCCTGTCCTGTCCTGGTCTCACTGCTCTGTCCTCTAAGCATGGTGTGAGTTCCTTCCAAGGGGAAAGTTATTTCCATAATAAATGGAGTGGGGGGGGGGGGATATATTGGCTTTGTCAGGAAAGGACAGATCAGAAGTTATTTATCTGGATGAATTCGACATCTTGGAAAACTCCAGTTTGGCTGTAATAATAATGCTTTTTAAGGTAAGGAGCATTTGTGCAACAAGCTGGTCCTGGGTCAGTACGGCCTCAGCATTGCTTTGAGCTATGAACTCATGGACCTTCTGCATCTGCTTGAGTGTCCTGAACACATTTCCAACCATGGGTTAGTGGTTTTGTAAAGAAAAAAAAGTGGGAATCATACTGAGAAGGGTAGGTTTGCTCTGGATCGTGTGGAGGGGGCAGCTGGGTTCCTGCTGGGGGTTGCATTTGCAGACTGGGAGAGAGCACTTGGACCCCTGGGGACTATGACCCTGGTGCAGTCAGCCCTGCCTTTGCCGTGTGCTGACCTGCCTGCTCCCCTGCCCAGGCCAGGCACCAGGAGGTGTATGGGGGAGTCCCAGTCAGCCGAGGCAAGCCTGGGCCCTGGGATGGATGGATCAGTCACTCACTGAGCTTTCACCTCTTTCAGGGGAGGGGGACACAGGGGCGCCCCTGGTTTGCAGGCAGCCTCAGAGATTGCCTGTATCCCTGTGAGAGACTGCCACCAAGCCGGTGGAACCCCCCCACTTCCATCTACGGCACCGCTGAATCCGGGGAGGGTGGAGAGGGACCCGGCACGGGGCTCCCCGGGCTGTCGGGCTGTGCAGCTGCACGGTGTGGGCTCACGCATGAACTTCGGCCGCTCCCCCGCCCCTGCTGCCTTCCTTGCCGTGGCTGCTCAGTTCCCCCAGCCCCACGCGTGTTTCTGCTTGTGGAGCTGTCATCGGGGGGGGGCGGTGGAGGGGAGCGGTGCCTTCTTCGGGAAGTGGGAAACAAGGGGCTGGGAAAGAGGGAGAAAGGCTTTTGCCAGAGGAAATCGATATCCCGTGAAAAGTAATTATTGAAGCATAAATTTATCATAAGGGTGATCACCAATAAAACATCTCTTGGCGACGTTTTAATTTAAAATCAAATTCGAAAAGGCCCCCCTCCCCCTTCCAAAAAAAAATCCTTAACAAGCAGAAAAATAACTGCAGCCCTTGGAACACTTCATTATACGTTCAAAGAGAGCTCCATCATCTTCGCACCGACGCCGGGCTCTGCTCTTCTGATGGATCCAATGCAGCTGATTTATGGAAATGACTTGCAAATCCATAAATGTAGTTTGCAGTGACGGCCGTGCATATCACTAGTAATTCCTTTAAAGTATGCAAAGAAAAATGATTCATATCTGGTTGGACCCTGCCTTTTGCAAGGGTCGCCACTCCTGAGTCTTGATGTGTTTGTCTGTATTGGTTTGCCTCTTGATATTTTTTTTTTTTAACTCGATGATGGATGAGGCTGAGATCTTCGAGCTGAAACCCGGGACCCCGAGACCTCCGGCGAGGAAGGAGTTAAGCCTATGGGAAGGTGGCTTTGCCCCCCGTCCCCCGGGACACGCGTGGGTTGGACACGGCACACGCTGCCGCTCTTGGGGCGGGGGGGGCCCGGCACCCGCTGCCGCTCTTGGTGCTGCGTGTGCCCTCCCGCTTTTTTTCTGTATCCCCCCCGGGTTTCAGCCTTGGCTCCCGAAAGCTTAATTGTGATAATTAATTAGCCCTGCGTGTGTGATTGCTGGGTGACTCCGAGGACCAGGGAGGTAAAGCTCGAAGGGAAGTGTGCCCGTGCCTCAGTTTCCCGACCTGGGAGAGGGGCAGCGCCGCAGGCGATGCTGCTGCAACTCCGCTCCGGGGGCTCCACCAATTCCGCCACGGGGCTCCCGGCTCTCCCCTTGCTTCCTTGCACAACCCCGGCACACGAGGCTGAGCTTCATCCGTCGGGCAAGGGCGAGCCTTCCCCGGGGGAGGCAAGGATGGTGCAAAATTAGCGAATGTCGGAATTTCTTTACCGTTTTTCGGAGTTATCCCCCCTCTTTTGTCTCCCAAAAGATCATCCTCCAGCGGTATCTCTGCTAATGCATTTATTAGGCTTTCATGATGCAATAACCAGAAGCAGCCAGAAAATGTAGCATATTTCCACATTATCATCCAATTTCCCTTCCTGGGTATTTAGTTCAACTCTTTAACACCAGCCACATAATTAGAATTTGGATTTCCATTAATTTTCCTTGGGCCTGCAACCATTTTAAGATCACACTGGTAATTAACGTGATACATCACTAATTTCACCAACCACAACCTAAGCAGGCGCTCCCCCTCCCTCTCGGCGGCAGGGCTGGGAGGTGGGGGGCGCCGGGGATCATGGCGGCCCGGGGCCCCTGGTTGGGGGGGAATGGGGGAAGCTCTCCCCTGCCCCGGCCCCTTCGAGGAGAGGGGCTTGTTGTGCTGCAGCCCGGCCCCGCCGCCTCCTCCGCATTTGCTACGGAAAATACACTTTTCTTTTCAGTAAATTTAACAATTAAAAATATTTATCGGTAGCAGATTTACGTTGTTGTGTCTCCAGTCTTGGGGCATATTGGTAGACTATTAAGACTAATTAGCATCCTTTCTGCATGCAGATTTACTAAGCTGATTGCAGTATAACTCATCCCTAAAAGCCCCTATCCCTTCACATTTGCAGAGTGTAGCTGAAGGCAAGGCCCTTTCGTCTCTCTCCGAGCTTGCAAGCAGCTCACGTTAGCCGGGCCTTTTGCTAAGTAAACTTTAAAAATGTGAAGCAATAACAATTTGAGTTAGAAGCTTGCAAAGTACTAAAAAGGAAATATTACCTCGGGAGCTTCCACAGGAAGGATCTGGGAGGAAACAAGAAGCTTAAATGTATAGAAGCGCACAGCAGATACCGGCTGTATATTCTCAGCATTAAACCCAGGGCTGTTATTTTCTTAAATATATTTGGAAATAAACAAAGGGATTCTGTACGTGCCTGGGTGGCTGCGTTTTCCCGAAGCCAAACAACATCGAGGAGAGGAGGGAAAAAGGGAGTAAAAGAGAGAGAAAACCAAGAAGAGTCCCGGAAAGTTTGCAAGATGCGGTTGCAGTGTACAGGCTCTGGTTTTTCCCTTCCCTCTATGCATTTTAGGTCTGTTTAAAAGACGTGGAATCGGCACAGTGCTTGCTGCGCAGCCCCTCAAATACAACGGGAGAATCCCTCGTACCTTACTTTGCATTTAAAATATTTAAAGCACCACAGAAGGCTCTGAGAGGCTCTTTCAAGGTATGGAAAGCATCAGTTATTATGCTATTTTAAAGCATACGCTGCTGGTTTATTATTAACACACTGGGAAGTACATAAGCCCCACAACTTTATTCTCTTTAATGAGCCTGGAAAAGCACGTTGGCCCTGAAGGGTTTTGTTCATTAAAGATGTAAGCTGTAGGAATATTGTCTCATTAATTATCTGGTTTTAATTACACTGTTACCCTTTGAATCCATATATTCGGGGAGGGGGGGAAGAAGACGAAAAAGTTTATCTATTTAGACCCTTACAATCTATAGCAAGGTGTGTCGGGGTTTGGATAAGTGTCTTAACCAGAGGCGGAGTCTGGGA